>NC_069505.1:86937903-87237903 GCF_027579735.1 Bombina bombina | reverse complement strand
CCAGCAACCCAGGCAGTAAACCCCCGAGCAACCTGGGTGTCAGGTCCGCAGGGGAGCATTGCAAACATTAACACAAAACACAAAATACCCAGCACTAACTAGCAGATTCACAGCAATGTTTAAAAGCAAAACTGGGGGAAGTCAGTTACATTTGGTGCCAAAGGATCAAGCCCAGGACCACGACAAGGTCTCCCCCTTCCTGGGACCCTAACCAGCACCCACACAATGCATCCTTCCAAACAAACCAACTGGGAACCTCCCAGGGTGACACAGGCTTTTGTAACCTCCCGTATGTAAATACAAAACACAGGAATGGACCGCACTCACAGACTGGACTGGGTACACATCCTAAGCCACTGTTAACTCCACAGCCCTGAACACTGACAGACAGCTGCAAAGTTCCCAGCAACCCAGGCAGTTAACCCCCGAGCAACCTGGGTGTCAGGTCCGCAGGGGAGCATTAAAAACATTAACACAAAACACAAAATACCCATCACTCACTAGCAGATTCACAGCAATGTTTAAAAGCAAAACTGGGGGAAGTCAGTTACATTTGGCGCCAAAGGATCAAGCCCAGGACCACGACAAGGTCTCCCCCTTCCTGGGACCCTAACCAGCACCCACACAATGCATACTTCCAAACAAACCAACTGGGAACCTCCCAGGGTGACACAGGCTTTTGTAACCTCCCCTATGTAAATACAAAACACAGGAATGGACCGCACTCACAGACTGGACTGGGTACACATCCTAAGCCACTGTTAACTCCACAGCCCTGAACACTGACAGACAGCTGCAAAGTTCCCAGCAACCCAGGCAGTTAACCCCCGAGCAACCTGGGTGTCAGGTCCGCAAGGGAGCATTACAAACATTAACACAAAACACAAAATACCCAGCACTCACTAGCAGATTCACAGCAATGTTTAAAAGCAAAACTGGGGGAAGTCAGTTACATTTGGCGCCAAAGGATCAAGCCCAGGACCACAACAAGGTCTCCCCCTTCCTGGGACCCTAACCAGCACCCACACAATGCATACTTCCAAACAAACCAACTGGGAACCTCCCAGGGTGACACAGGCTTTTGTAACCTCCCGTATGTAAATACAAAACACAGGAATGGACCGCACTCACAGACTGGACTGGGTACACATCCTAAGCCACTGTTAACTCCACAGCCCTGAACACTGACAGACAGCTGCAAAGTTCCCAGCAACCCAGGCAGTTAACCCCCGAGCAACCTGGGTGTCAGGTCCGCAGGGGAGCATTAAAAACATTAACACAAAACACAAAATACCCAGCACTCACTAGCAGATTCACAGCAATGTTTAAAAGCAAAACTGGGGGAAGTCAGTTACATTTGGCGCCAAAGGATCAAGCCCAGGACCACGACAAGGTCTCCCCCTTCCTGGGACCCTAACCAGCACCCACACAATGCATACTTCCAAACAAACCAACTGGGAACCTCCCAGGGTGACACAGGCTTTTGTAACCTCCCCTATGTAAATACAAAACACAGGAATGGACCGCACTCACAGACTGGACTGGGTACACATCCTAAGCCACTGTTAACTCCACAGCCCTGAACACTGACAGACAGCTGCAAAGTTCCCAGCAACCCAGGCAGTTAACCCCCGAGCAACCTGGGTGTCAGGTCCGCAGGGGAGCATTACAAACATTAACACAAAACACAAAATACCCAGCACTCACTAGCAGATTCACAGCAATGTTTAAAAGCAAAACTGGGGGAAGTCAGTTACATTTGGCGCCAAAGGATCAAGCCCAGGGCCACGACAAGGTCTCCCCCTTCCTGGGACCCTAACCAGCACCCACACAATGCATACTTCCAAACAAACCAACTGGGAACCTCCCAGGGTGACACAGGCTTTTGTAACCTCCCCTATGTAAATACAAAACACAGGAATGGACCGCACTCACAGACTGGACTGGGTACACATCCGAAGCCACTGTTAACTCCACAGCCCTGAACACTAACAGACAGCTGCAAAGTTCCCAGCAACCCAAGCAGTTAACCCCCGAGCAACCTGGGTGTCAGGTCCGCAGGGGAGCATTACAAACATTAACACAAAACACAAAATACCCAGCACTCACTAGCAGATTCACAGCAATGTTTAAAAGCAAAACTGGGGGAAGTCAGTTACATTTGGCGCCAAAGGATCAAGCCCAGGACCACGACAAGGTCTCCCCCTTCCTGGGACCCTAACCAGCACCCACAGAATGCATACTTCCAAACAAACCAACTGGGAACCTCCCAGGGTGACACAGGCTTTTGTAACCTACCCTATGTAAATACAAAACACAGGAATGGACCACACTCACAGACTGGACTGGGTACACATCCTAAGCCACTGTTAACTCCACAGCCCTGAACACTGACAGACAGCTGCAAAGTTCCCAGCAACCCAGGCAGTAAACCCCCGAGCAACCTGGGTGTCAGGTCCGCAGGGGAGCATTGCAAACATTAACACAAAACACAAAATACCCAGCACTAACTAGCAGATTCACAGCAATGTTTAAAAGCAAAACTGGGGGAAGTCAGTTACATTTGGTGCCAAAGGATCAAGCCCAGGACCACGACAAGGTCTCCCCCTTCCTGGGACCCTAACCAGCACCCACACAATGCATACTTCCAAACAAACCAACTGGGAACCTCCCAGGGTGACACAGGCTTTTGTAACCTCCCGTATGTAAATACAAAACACAGGAATGGACCGCACTCACAGACTGGACTGGGTACACATCCTAAGCCACTGTTAACTCCACAGCCCTGAACACTGACAGACAGCTGCAAAGTTCCCAGCAACCCAGGCAGTTAACCCCCGAGCAACCTGGGTGTCAGGTCCGCAGGGGAGCATTAAAAACATTAACACAAAACACAAAATACCCAGCACTCACTAGCAGATTCACAGCAATGTTTAAAAGCAAAACTGGGGGAAGTCAGTTACATTTGGCGCCAAAGGATCAAGCCCAGGACCACGACAAGGTCTCCCCCTTCCTGGGACCCTAACCAGCACCCACACAATGCATACTTCCAAACAAACCAACTGGGAACCTCCCAGGGTGACACAGGCTTTTGTAACCTCCCCTATGTAAATACAAAACACAGGAATGGACCGCACTCACAGACTGGACTGGGTACACATCCTAAGCCACTGTTAACTCCACAGCCCTGAACACTGACAGACAGCTGCAAAGTTCCCAGCAACCCAGGCAGTTAACCCCCGAGCAACCTGGGTGTCAGGTCCGCAGGGGAGCATTACAAACATTAACAAAAAAACACAAAATACCCAGCACTCACTAGCAGATTCACAGCAATGTTTAAAAGCAAAACTGGGGGAAGTCAGTTACATTTGGCGCCAAAGGATCAAGCCCAGGGCCACGACAAGGTCTCCCCCTTCCTGGGACCCTAACCAGCACCCACACAATGCATACTTCCAAACAAACCAACTGGGAACCTCCCAGGGTGACACAGGCTTTTGTAACCTCCCCTATGTAAATACAAAACACAGGAATGGACCGCACTCACAGACTGGACTGGGTACACATCCTAAGCCACTGTTAACTCCACAGCCCTGAACACTGACAGACAGCTGCAAAATTCCCAGCAACCCAGGCAGTTAACCCCCGAGCAACCTGGGTGTCAGGTCCGCAGGGGAGCATTACAAACATTAACACAAAACACAAAATACCCAGCACTCACTAGCAGATTCACAGCAATGTTTAAAAGCAAAACTGGGGGAAGTCAGTTACATTTGGCGCCAAAGGATCAAGCCCAGGACCACGACAAGGTCTCCCCCTTCCTGGGACCCTAACCAGCACCCACACAATGCATACTTCCAAACAAACCAACTGGGAACCTCCCAGGGTGACACAGGCTTTTGTAACCTCCCCTATGTAAATACAAAACACAGGAATGGACCGCACTCACAGACTGGACTGGGTACACATTCTAAGCCACTGTTAACTCCACAGCCCTGAACACTGACAGACAGCTGCAAAGTTCCCAGCAACCCAGGCAGTTAACCCCAGAGCAACCTGGGTGTCAGGTCCGCAGGGGAGCATTACAAACATTAACACAAAACACAAAATACCCAGCACTCACTAGCAGATTCACAGCAATGTTTAAAAGCAAAACTGGGGGAAGTCAGTTACATTTGGCGCCAAAGGATCAAGCCCAGGACCACAACAAGGTCTCCCCCTTCCTGGGACCCTAACCAGCACCCACACAATGCATACTTCCAAACAAACCAACTGGGAACCTCCCAGGGTGACACAGGCTTTTGTAACCTCCCCTATGTAAATACAAAACACAGGAATGGACCACACTCACAGACTGGACTGGGTACACATCCTAAGCCACTGTTAACTCCACAGCCCTGAACACTGACAGACAGCTGCAAAGTTCCCAGCAACCCAGGCAGTTAACCCCCGAGCAACCTGGGTGTCAGGTCCGCAGGGGAGCATTACAAACATTAACACAAAACACAAAATACCCAGCACTCACTAGCAGATTCACAGCAATGTTTAAAAGCAAAACTGGGGGAAGTCAGTTACATTTGGCGCCAAAGGATCAAGCTTTTAAACATTGCTGTGAATCTGCTAGTAAGTTCTGGGTATTTTGTGTTTTGTGTTAATGTTTGTAATGCTCCCCTACGGACCTGACACCCAGGTTGCTCTGGGGTTAACTGCCTGGGTTGCTGGGAACTTTGCATCTGTCTGTCAGTGTTCAGGGCTGTGGAGTTAACAGTGGCTTAGAATGTGTACCCAGTCCAGTCTGTGAGTGCGGTCCATTCCTGTGTTTTGTATTTACATAGGGGAGGTTACAAAAGCCTGTGTCACCCTGGGAGGTTCCCAGTTGGTTTGTTTGGAAGTATGCATTGTGTGGGTGCTGGTTAGGGTCCCAGGAAGGGGGAGACCTTGTCGTGGTCCTGGGCTTGATCCTTTGGCGCCAAATGTAACTGACTTCCCCCAGTTTTGCTTTTAAACATTGCTGTGAATCTGCTAGTGAGTGCTGGGTATTTTGTGTTTTGTGTTAATGTTTGTAATGCTCCCCTGCGGACCTGACACCCAGGTTGCTCGGGGGTTAACTGCCTGGGTTGCTGGGAACTTTGCAGCTGTCTGTCAGTGTTCAGGGCTGTGGAGTTAACAGTGGCTTAGGATGTGTACCCAGTCCAGTCTGTGAGTGCGGTCCATTCCTGTGTTTTGTATTTACATAGGGGATGTTACAAAAGCCTGTGTCACCCTGGGAGGTTCCCAGTTGGTTTGTTTGGAAGTATGCATTGTGTGGGTGCTGGTTAGGGTCCCAGGAAGGGGGAGACCTTGTTGTGGTCCTGGGCTTGATCCTTTGGCGCCAAATGTAACTGACTTCCCCCAGTTTTGCTTTTAAACATTGCTGTGAATCTGCTAGTGAGTGCTGGGTATTTTGTGTTTTGTGTTAATGTTTTTAATGCTCCCCTGCGGACCTGACACCCAGGTTGCTCGGGGGTTAACTGCCTGGGTTGCTGGGAACTTTGCAGCTGTCTGTCAGTGTTCAGGGCTGTGGAGGTAATAGTGGCTTAGGATGTGTACCCAGTCCAGTCTGTGAGTGCGGTCCATTCCTGTGTTTTGTATTTACATAGGGGAGGTTACAAAAGCCTGTGTCACCCTGGGAGGTTCCCAGTTGGTTTGTTTGGAAGTATGCATTGTGTGGGTGCTGGTTAGGGTCCCAGGAAGGGGGAGACCTTGTTGTGGTCCTGGGCTTGATCCTTTGGCGCCAAATGTAACTGACTTCCCCCAGTTTTGCTTTTAAACATTGCTGTGAATCTGCTAGTGAGTGCTGGGTATTTTGTGTTTTGTGTTAATGTTTGTAATGCTCCCCTGCTGACCTGACACCCAGGTTGCTCGGGGGTTAACTGCCTGGGTTGCTGGGAACTTTGCAGCTGTCTGTCAGTGTTCAGGTCTGTGGAGTTAACAGTGGCTTAGTATGTGTACCCAGTCCAGTCTGTGAGTGCGGTCCATTCCTGTGTTTTGTATTTACATAGGGGAGGTTACAGAAGCCTGTGTCACCCTGGGAGGTTCCCAGTTGGTTTGTTTGGAAGTATGCATTGTGTGGGTGCTGGTTAGGGTCCCAGGAAGGGGGAGACCTTGTCGTGGTCCTGGGCTTGATCCTTTGGCGCCAAATGTAACTGACTTCCCCCAGTTTTGCTTTAAAACATTGCTGTGAATCTGCTAGTGAGTGCTGGGTATTTTGTGTTTTGTGTTAATGTTTTTAATGCTCCCCTGCGGACCTGACACCCAGGTTGCTCGGGGGTTAACTGCCTGGGTTGCTGGGAACTTTGCAGCTGTCTGTCAGTGTTCAGGGCTGTGGAGTTAACAGTGGCTTAGGATGTGTACCCAGTCCAGTCTGTGAGTGCGGTCCATTCCTATGTTTTGTATTTACATACGGGAGGTTACAAAAGCCTGTGTCACCCTGGGAGGTTCCCAGTTGGTTTGTTTGGAAGTATGCATTGGTGGGTGCTGGTTAGGGTCCCAGGAAGGGGGAGACCTTGTCATGGTCCTGGGCTTGATCCTTTGGCGCCAAATGTAACTGACTTCCCCCAGTTTTGCTTTTAAACATTGCTGTGAATCTGCTAGTGAGTGCTGGGTATTTTGTGTTTTGTGTTAATGTTTGTAATGCTCCCCTGCGGACCTGACACCCAGGTTGCTCGGGGGTTAACTGCCTGGGTTGCTGGGAACTTTGCAGCTGTCTGTCAGTGTTCAGGGCTGTGGAGTTAACAGTGGCTTAGGATGTGTACCCAGTCCAGTCTGTGAGTGCGGTCCATTCCTGTGTTTTATATATATATATATATATATATATATATACAGTATATATATATAATATATATATATAAACAGTTCAAAAGGGTTAAGCACTCACTGCAATTTGGCAGCTTCCGGGGTGCACTTCAAAAAATACTTATTTAGAAACACTGCTGTAAGAAGGCACTCACCATATTTTCAATTCATAATTTTTAATCAAACTTAAACGTTTCCAGGATCCTCCACCTATCACCTCCACGCTGAAGTGGAGGAACGTGATCAATTATTATGTAATTTAAATCAACTACACTGTGATTATTTTGTAAAAAAATTCCTGGCTACAGGCTGTTCTGATTTGCCATCTTTTAAAGCTGCCCTAATGGCAGATCTATGATTGGCCATTCAAGTATGCAAATCGTCCTGCATCTTCCCAATGTAATAACAACCACAGGGACAATGCAGCATGTATACAATGTAGGTTGTAGTACATGTTACTCTGTGCGTTATTTCAAACTTTTTGTTCTTCCAAGGATGTGTAAAGAATTTGCTCTGAGTTAACCCACTACAGGTAGTGCATCCACTGCACCGGAAGCACCCCATTTTAGTAGTGTTTAACCATGTACGAGTGGTATAATACTGACAACAATCTGGATGCAACAATCTGTCTCTCAAAGATTTGCCTCTCCTGAAGCCAACCACAGGGCATTCTACCCCCTCAAACGGTAGTATAGGATCTGATGCTGTGATCCGCCAATGTTCTTTTAAAAATCTAGGAAAGTTCATTCTCTCTGGAGTGAATGTTGTAGACAAGACTAATCATTCAATACCTGATTCCTCATTCTTCTTCTCCAAGGCTTGGTGTTGTGTAGTCATCATACTGGTCTGATACGGCTCGTCTAGCATTGGTTTACTGTAACCCCTGTTCTCAAATTTATTTCTCATCTCCACTAGTTGTGCTAATATGTGTTGTTCTTCACTATTATTCCGCACAACCCTTTTAAATTGGGATCTAGGTAAGGCCTTTTTCAGATTTGGAGGATGACAACCTGTTGCTTCTAAGATGGAATTTCTATATGTTTCCTTTTGGAACAATATTGTCCCTAGCTTATCTCCATATTTGTAGATCCGGAGATCAAGAAAGTCAATGTGTTGCACATTATAGGACATTTTGAACTTTAGATGTTCACTCAACCTGTTTAGTTCCTTAAACCATGCTTCCAATTCCAACTGGCTTCCCCTCCAAATTACAAAGAGGTCATCAATATATCTTCAGAACATGATTATCTGGTTATCAGTAAACAAATCAGTTTGCCTTGTCTCGAACTGAGCCATGTACAGATTTGCGTAGGATGGGGTCACATTGGACCTCATCGCTGTTCCCGCAATCTGTAAATAAAAGCCCATTTGTAAATATGAGCTACACAGGTATTGTGAGCTGTTCTCTATATATGACCACTGGTAGAAGGCCATTGACAGCTTAGTGTTTATTCTTAGCAGTATGGAGTAGCGGGTTTAATATGGGCTGCTTACACCATATCCTACAGGTTAATTTATCTGTTTTTAGTTGAGTACAAAGTTTCCCTTGACCGGGATTGGTAGATACTGTTATGCCCTTTTAGGTTTGCTTTTTACATGGGGTTGGTAGTTTAGTTAGTTAAAGATACCATACGGACTTACGCGCATACGCAGTTGCGCTGTGAGGACGCCGTGACTCAATGATTGTATGGCGTATGGGGAGTATTTAGGTAAGGCTTGTTATATGTTGTATGTATGTCTGAGGACGGGGGTCATCACGAAAAAATTCACGTTTAATTAAAAAATATTGATTGAAAATACGGTGAGTGCCTTCTTACAGCAGTGTTTATATATACTGTATATATATATATATATATACACATATATGTGTGTCTTTAAATACATATATACACATATAAATACATATGTAAATATATATAAACACTTGTGTGTGTGTACATATACAGTATATATATATATATTTATATATATATATATATATATATATATATATATATATATATATACATATATATATATATATATATATATATACCTGTGTCTATATATATATATATATATATATATATATATATATGAATATGTATGTATCTCTATGTTAAAACCCTTTGTCTGCCTTTTTTTTTCTCTCTAAAACCTGAGTCCTCATATCTTTGAGCCCTTACAGCTTTTTTGTGCAATATTTTTTTTTAAAATATTTTTATTAGATTGTGTTATTATGAGTGTAACTGTACATTGTAATGTATTTTTGATGTGTTTTGTGACACTCTTTTGTTTTGCCAAACAGTTAACCAGAGCTCTGAGGACGCGCTATCCCTATGTGTGTTAATTTCAATTGCGCTCAGTCGATCGTGTTTACTTTTAAACAGTAGCGATAAACTCCTTTTAGCCAACTCCTAATCTCGCCACTTGTAATCTAACCATGAATGTGTTAAATACACATCTTTCCCTAATGCTGAGAGGACACAATTTAAAGTGAATAAGTCAGTCAACTCCTAAATAGATCTCACAATGGTGAGTAACTTTGCATCATTGTGAAGAATTAGAGGAGTCCATTGTGTAACAGGGTCTTCATCTGTGTGACAAAGTGGTGTGAGATGGTTTCAGCCAATGGGGTAGATTTATCTATAGTTGAGGGTACATGATTCGCTGTAGCGAATCGTGTCCGCACAACCTCGCTAAATGCCGACAGCATACTTTATGAAATGCTTGTGCATTGCCGTCTATTGCTCACTCGCGGCCAAACGGCCACTAGCAGGGGGTGTCAATCATCCTGATTATATCGTATCAGGATGATTTCAGTCCACCACCTAAACGATGGCAGAGAAGTTAAGGAGCAGCGGTCTTACGATGGGCGTAGAATGCAGCATCCGCTGCATCATAAATCTACCCCAATTAGTGGGTCTGAGCCTGAAACAGGTTACATGTGAGGCAGTGGCAATCATTTACATAGTGTAACAAAGAGGATCTGAAGGCATTCAACCTCATAGTGATCAGCTGCACTTAGGTTTACAAGGTTGTTTATCTACACGCTCTTATGATGAGATAATGTTCGGATGAAAACATTGTTTGCCAATAAAGTGAACAGATATATATGACAGTGTTTTTTTCACTATAGAAAACTATCTATCTATCTATCTATCTATCTATCTATCTTTCTATTATCTATCTATCCATTATAAGATGTGATGTACTTACAATACTTTACATGACAGTGTAACTGTTAGCCAACACTTATTGCCTATTACATCAGATAAGAGACAGATTCATTAAAAGTATAGATCATGCTAAAGGGATTGTCAGCTGCACTTACTATTCTCTAGTAACTCTTCTTTATCATGGTCTTGTAATAACAGTTAGCATGCTAATCCAACCTGCACTATTAATATGGCTCCCCTTGTAATCAAGGTCTTTATGGGTACATAAAATAAAAGTATATAGGAATTTAATACTTAAAAGGTGAACTATTAAAAGAATGCCATTGTCTTTATAACCATTTCTACACAGCTATTGTAGCTAATGAAAAATAGCTCCAAATATATGAATTATTTTCTCCTGATTTTAGGAATAGCTCATATGTATACATTTTCAAGTAATTTATAGCAAGTATAAGCCAAATACTACAAGGATAGAATTCTTGGTTTAACATTAAAAGTCTGCACAGTTTGCTATGCTTGGACTATAAATTTAGTAAAAGTAATCAAATCTAAAATGTTGCACAAAAGTATATATTTATAGAAACTAGACACCCAAAGGTATTTACCTAGTGGCATTCTGTCACTTTATATTTAACTATTTTAGCATCAAGGGCCAAAAATAAAACGTATAGAACCAAATATATTTATATATATAAATAAATATATATATATATATATATATATATATATATATATACTGTGTGCGCAATTATTAGGCAAGTTGTATTTTTCAGGATTACTTTCATTATTGAACAACTACAGTGCTCTCGGTCAATTCATAATGTTAATAAACCTCAAACCTGAATATTTAAGAAAGTAAAAGTAAGGTTTTGGCTTTCTCAATATTATCCACATCTAAATTCACTTCCGAATTATTCTTCAAATTTATCAAACCATAATCTGAGTTAAAAAATGGTATATTTCTAAATCCGGGATTATGTCCACAGCTCGAACGCCGAGATATGTTTCAACATCCATACTATTATTTTTATACTGTAATCAGTCTAATATACGCTTATTATTCAATTTATCATCCTGTCAACCGTTCTATCCGGGCATCGTATTTCGTCACGTACGCACTTTTCTAAACGCATATTCTGTGGTCGCGAAATATATCTTCAAGCACCATTTACAATGCATATATTAATCCCAGTTATGGAAATTGTTATTTCAATGTTTCATACTATTTATATGCATAGAATGGAACGAAGAATAGATTATCAAGCTGTTCCCCAGAGCGATAGGCTTCAAAGAAGGCGCAGAAGGATTCCAAGGTTTTTTTGTCCCAGATCAGGACTTGATGCACTTTCTGACATTGCAAAAAAGGAAAAATTTCTACAGAGCGCCAACTAAACAGACCTCGGCTCTGATAGATTGGCACCTAGTTGCCAATAGAGAGTTAACAATAGATAATGAAAATATATCGGAGCGCCAAACAAAGTAGGCTGGGTCAAGGATCAGCACAAAAAATACCAACAATGATACTAAGTATAGAAGTGTGTAGAGGGAAAAGATTTTAATAAAATGGATACAATCCTAAAAATTATTGCTAGACGACTTGTTGCATTCCTTAAAAAAATAGTAACATTAAATAAAAACAGTCATTTATCATGGATCCATGTTACAGATAAAAATACAGCATATATGTTTAATACATAAGATCAAATAACTGAGAGAACTTGGGTACACAATTGAACTAATACTCTCGAGTGTATGGAGCTAACGTGAGTGAAGGGAGAAAAAAAAAAACGGTTGCGATCACTGGACAATAGCTGGATGCAATAATAATTATGTAAGAATAATGTAGTACGAAGTAGATGCTAGGTTTAATCCTATGACAATGGATTTTGTGGAAAGAATGGTTCCGGTTCACACCGGAAATTTCCTTATGTATATAGGTGTGATAACTAAATACAACAAAACTAAGGTTTATGTGGCGATTGATAAAGTGAATAATAGCACAATAAAAAAAATTTTGGAGGGAAAAACTAATCCCAACTCACACCTATTGTTTTGTTTATGTGTTTAACAAAATGGAGACAAATCCAAAATTGATTGAAGGGTGGAAAGAAAATACCTTAACAGGTGCTAGATGGAAAATAACTTGACCGTGTGAACTAAATCTTTAGAAAAAATGTGGAAAAAACTCAGCGTGTGTATAATGCATAAAAAAAACATGTCGGTGAGTATTAAAAAGTAAGTGTGCACAAAAAAGCAATCGTGGGCAATGAATAGAAAAAAACAATATAACAATGCAGTGACAGTGATCCTAGATCAGTAGGAACATAATTAATAAGTGACAACTAAACAACAGCTAACCAGAGACTGCTGGGGTAACAGTATAGAAAACTACTGGATAATGTCCGGTAGTGGTTTGAAAGAGATAATAATGATTGGTGAAGCAAATATAAAAAGAGACCAAATTCCAGTTAAAACGTGAAATGTCTCCTTAACAATTTGTCCAAAACATAAATCCCATATCCAAAGAAAGTAGAAAAGTCAAATAGTCCTGTAAGATAGGGGGCGCCCTAGATTTGTTAAAGTTTAACTAATAGGTGAATTAATTATATTGAATTAATTATGTTGAGTGCAGTTTGTAAACGGTCAGATCATAACAATCAAATAATAAGTATTAAAAATTTGGTAATATGAAATAATATGAAGTGGTCACAAAAATAAATAAATATTAAATCAAAATTAAAAATGAAAAATTAAAATGAATCAAATCAAAAAATATTTGATAGGTGCAACAAATTTAGAACATTAATGTAACAAATTTAAAACGATTGACACAAATGATAGGAGTAATTCAAATGATTCATAAAAAATCACTGAGATGTAGATAAATAATATCAAGTGTAATTCATAAAAAGTCACTGAGGTGTAGATAGATAGTATCAAGGCAGCAATCTGTAGAGAATCCGGCCAGGATCCTAAGAAGATGATCTAAAAGACATAAAAGAGACAGATGCGCCACATGGCCCAATATTGTTTGTTCAACAGAGTAAATCTGATCTATTGGTGTTAATATACACTCACAATTTAGGAGGCACTCCAATTAGTGCAACAGAAGCAGTCTGGGATCAATCACAGTCACCCAGCAGACCGTCCTCTTAGGCAAAGTGGTATATTTCTGTGATGGAGATATAAGCAGACACAGAGGTGCCTATATGGCCTAGTACAGTCTTGAACTATAAGGTGATGTTTTATATATTTGAAAATATACTCACATTTGGTAAAGCATCTTCATTGATGCTGATCAAGCAGGAAGGGATCAATACAGTCACCCAACAGACTATGGCAGGTTCTCACAGCAGTCAATCAGCAAATATTCCAGGGGACCAAAATAGGTCCAATTGATACACAATAGCAAGTGTTTATATTAAATACTTTACTTGGTAAAACAATAAAAACAAGCGACGCGTTTCTCAGCACACAGGCTGTTTCATCAGGCTTATAAAATGTAACTAAAACACTTGCTATTTATAACACACATTTGTATCAACCTAATTGGGCACACATGAGAGGGGAGTGACAGATAATTTATCCCTATGGTAACATCCTCTATGTTAGATGACATAAGCAATACAACAAAACAACTAAGCATAACATTCTGATACGTAATTATTATCAATGATCATATATAGTTTTATCTCATATGGATACATCCAACATACATAGATAGAAAAAATCCCATTGGACATCGTTAAACATAGTAAGATTTGTGGTTATCTGTGTAATATCTATAATATGACTTGTATAAATACTTATTGCTAAGCAGTGTAAACTGAACGGATTTGTATTTATAAATAAAATATGTTGCTTTGAGCTTAAACAAATTACATACTTTGTATGAAGTGATGGGTCCGCCTGTATTTGGATCTCTTTCGGCGTTCTCTAATATTCACTGCGCATGCGTGTGCACTCGTATGTCAATCCCTACATGACAGAGGCGCATGCGTGTAAAATAATCCATAACAATGTGTGTAACCAGTTAGACACGGTCCAACCGCGAGCCAATCAAATGACAGATAGCACATCATGTGAGATGCCAAAATTTAGCTATTTAAACATCTAGATTTTGAAATGTAGCGCGCATTCACAGATTCGCTAATATACAACAAAGTGAACTCCTATAACTGTCTGTCATAATATATTGTGTACTGCAGTCTGTATGGTATTCAATGAAGAAATGTTTGAGCTCAATGTAACAATTGGCCCGTGACAGTCAGTTACTCCTATATTTCTAAAAATACCGAGTCAGATGACTAGCTCAGGATACCAGCCAATCAGCGAGGGTTGTTATGGCCAATCAAATTAGTGTAGTGCCAGAGGTGTGTCAGTGGGGGATCGTAATCTGAGAGAATCATTAAAGTGTCATATGTATGATTATTTTAGGATATTGAAGAGCGAGGGTTATAGTCTTGGGATAGCCCAAGTCAATCGATTGGATATAATAAAAGACTATAATGTTTAATGATCACCCTCAAACCAACAACAACACTAATTTAGATAGCAAATCTTGATGCCAAAGTATATTCTCCACTTTAATGTAGTTAAGTATATCTAATTAATCTGTGAGGTGAACGTTGATGTGGATATGAAAGTGATATGAAAATAAAATATGGTGTTGTTTGGTGTAATATGAGAGATGTTACCAAGGTGTGAAAGGTAATAGTTATATTAAAAATTATATTAAAACTAATAGTCTCTAAGTGAGTGCTCATAGTATAAGAACTAGCTAATAGACAGCTATTGTACAGACAAAAAACATGGTACAAGGATGTTAATAGCATAACATGTGTTAAAATAATATAAGTGTTCTAGGTGTTCTAATATAGTTATATTGAAACTGAAAATACCTAAGTGAGTGCACATAGTATAGGGACTAGCTAATAGGCAGCTATTGTACAAAGATAATTACATGGTACAAGAAAGTTATTTACATAACAATGTTGAGATAATATAAGTGTTCTAAGTGCGATAAATAAAAATTGTTCCTAATACTAATAATATAAGTGTTTATAATACCATATCAATGTTAATATTATTGTGTAGCAAAAAAGTCTAATGTATGTTTCATGTTCGTATTTTAATAATATCTTCCATGAAGATTCTATGATGACCACATATAAATGTATTAGAGTATAATAGAGTATGATAACATATTGTGAATAGAGTGACATAAATAGACTATGACATTATCAATACCTAATGTAACACAGTGTATGCAAATGTATAAAAATATATATGGTATTAAAGTATCTATAAAAATATCAAATCAGAGTGATATGTCATAGGTTTTAATTGCTATTGGATAATGTGTAAAGGTCTAGTGGACAAAGGTATTGGACTAATAAAGAGGAAAGGGATCAGTCCTATTTGGACAATTCCTGAAGTGATATAATAAATCTAAAGACTAGACTTTATGGGCCCATAAGACAGAGAGGACATTATTCCATAAGACAAAGAGGAAGACATTCTTATTAGAGTAATAAAGGAAGTATCTTAAGCTTGAATAAATTAATAAGTACGTCTAGTCAGATATTGAATGCAGCTAAATCCACACATTCGTTAAGACCATCTGGTACCAGCGTGTGTAGTTTGTGTATCCAGTAGGTCTCTCTACGACGCAAACTGAGAAATGGATTATGACTATTTCAAGAGATTTGCTCAATAGGTATTATTGATAGTGTTTTTGCACTACCTTTATGTGAAAAAGCGCAATGTCTCGAAAGGCTGTGTTTGAGGTATTTTCTCTTAATGTTATAAGTATGTTCACTCCAACGTTTCTTGATGGCGCGACTCGTGCGCCCTACATATTGAGCCCCACAAAAGCAACTCACCAAATAGATCACATAAGTAGATTCACAAGATAGCCTCTTGTTAATTGTAAATTTTTCTCCTGTTTGATGGGAGGAGAATAGATTAGTACCACTTTTGACGACTTTACACATGTTGCATTTATGCTTCATGCATTTGTATATTAATAATAAATCCCAATGTGTGATTCAAGCTAATATCCTTTACCTGTTGGAAAAAAACAAAGCATATATAGTGCAGAGGGTTTCTGTTTGCGTGAAAGAATAATAAAATCCTCCTTACCAGTCAACGCGTTTCGGTCCTCCCTGACCTTTATCAAGACTGTTTTTTTGAGGTAAAATAAAGTTATTATATACCTTACTAATTTCCAGGTGAAATCACACCTGTGCAGTGTAACCGGAAGCTAAAACTAAATCTTTCCGGGTATGGGAAAAACAAAAACATTTTGTTGTTAAATCTGTTTTGATAGGAATTTTAATCCTTATATTGTTCCTTCAGGGAGTTTTTTATGTATAAATGTTTGACACAATTTGTTAAAATGTCGATCTATGTGACTTACTATAATATATTGATATATTCCGAGTTTCAGAGGGCTTGGACCAAAGCAAGTTAACCATTGGCTGGGCCGGGGGTGTGAGCAAAAACTACAATCTAATTGGATGATATGTAGTATAGCTAAACATTAGAGTTAGTGATTTAAATGGCTCTCCTTGTGTAATCTGTTAGTTAGTAAACTAACTGAATACAGTTTATACACGTTAAGGTTGACTACTTTGCCGTGCGCTATCCATTTAATAATGGTGTTAATATAAATGAATCTCGGAGATATAGCTGTTATTCTATAGTTAGACAGGAGGCATAGGCTTTTAATATACAACCCAAAATAGGTGGCATTGTAAAATTTGTTATCGTGGTTTAAGATTTAGCTCATCTAAGATATCGTATTAGCAGTAAAATAATCTCTAACTCAGATAGGAGTATAAGTGGATCTCGGGGTTATAACTGCTGTTCTATAATTAGGAGGCATAGGTTTTCCATAAACAACCCAAACTAAAAAATTGTTACCGTAGTTTGAGATTTGGCTCATTTAAGATATCGTAAAAAAAAATAAAAAATTGTTATTGTAGTTTGAGATTTAGCTCATCTAAGATATCGTTTTAACAGTAAAGTATCTATAACTTAGATCAAAGTATAAGTGAATTTCGGAGTTATGGCTGTTGTTCTATAATTAGACAGGAGGCATAGCCTTACAGTATACAACCCAAATTGTGTGATATTGTAGATACTTTTTATCGTTGTTTAACAATTAGCTCATCTCAGATATCGTTTTGATAATGAAACCATCTCTAACTTAAATCAATAAAACAATCAACATCAAAATGTCAGTGTTCCACATCTTTTGGTAAATGTTTTTGCATATACAGATATTTTTAGCAAATCTTTCCCTTACAATGTATTTGTCATTGTTATGGTATTTGCGGCTGATCCAGAAAAAAATATGTCAAAAGTATTAATGACGCAAAATATTATTAAGAGTTACTACTATAATATGTTAATATACGTGCCATATTATTTGAAACATGCTCAGGAATTGAGCTTAAAATAATGGAAAATGGACAATAAAAAGAGATTGGATTTGGATCTATTAAAAGGCGCAAAGAGGAGAGATTTGTCAAGGCTAAGCTTGAATGTTATCTAACTTTATTCTGAAATGATATGTATATAAAAAGCATTTAAAGGACCATATAAAAAACCATATAAAAACCTATGTAGCCTATTATTACTACATTTCTTAATCCCTAGCTTGTTAGCTCTACAGGTGTTGGACCCTAGCTTGTAGATTTTCTTCTTGGTGAATGTGAATAAAAAGTGAGTGTCAAATTACTTGTGTGTACTTTCGTTTGGACTATTCAGTATGAACAGGGGCATTCTATCACAAAATAAAGCAAAGGTCCTATCAATATCTCGCATTTGTTGTTCCTGTCTATTCTTAAAGTCTTGTGACAGACTGGAGGACGTTCATTTTGTGATAGTGATGCCCCTGTTCATACTGAAATTAATAACTGGGAAGAGGGACTTAAATCCTTAAGCTATCTCATTAAAAAGCATACAAGGTCTTTCTGGAACAAAAGTTCCTATGACAAATACCTAGCATGACACATAATACCTAGGGGTTTATGGGTCTGTCTTTTTCCTAGTTTTTCATTCCACATCGACTCTTACAAAGGTAGATGGGAGAAAGCCCTTATAAACTGTTCTGAGGTTTGGGTAGCAATTTTATCTGATTATGAGACTGAAGTAATGTCTGAATTAGACAGAGAAATTAATGAATTTAACATTAAGTTACAGAAATTTGAGAATTTGGACAATTTCAAAAAGGCTTATAAAGAAATGAGGGATGAACTAGAAAACAAAGAAAAAGAAATTATTCAGACCAAATGTTCAAAAATGAAACAAGATCTAAAAGATTTCGAGAAAGGCAAAATATTTACTTGGGACGAAAAACAAATAAGACGTAGACCCATAAACAGCTTACCACCATCCCATAGTACTAACCAATCTGACTGTGAATCCTCTGCAGTTGAGGACAGTGATTGTGAAAACACACAGACACAGACTAGATCTAGTAGTTTTTTAGGGAGAGGTACAGACCACCTAGAGAAAGCTATAAAAGACAAACCAGAAGGGGGAGAGGCCAAAGGGGAAACTCAGAATCTGAGAGACAGAGCCAGATGGGGTACAGGACAGACGGTTACAGGAGGCGAGACGATTGGGGCAAGAGACCGAAATAGTAACTGATAATACAGACCGACTACAGATAATCAATCTTTCTAAGCGGACACTGACCCCTATACACGAACAAATTCTATCTAAAGGACTGTCCTTTTCCCCCAACCCCAATCTTGACAAGTTTGAACTAATAAAAGACCTGTATCTTTCCTGTAGAAAACTTGCCCTTAAAAATATGTATACCAATCATGAGGATAATTTGACTGACGAACTAAAAACACTTGACACACTCATTGAGTTATGGAATGAGAATGAGGAAGGGAATTCTATCGATAATGACAACCTTTTGGATAAAAAGATTAAACTGAAATCTCAATACATGCCCCCTTTGAACAAAACCCCTCAAATTGAGGTTTTTCTTAAAATGGTTATGTCCTATTTCTTAAAAATAAAAGAAACAGGCAAAGCGAACACCAGTAAGGAAGAACTACAAGCACTACATGAGAAAAATTATTGGGAGGATATTGTGGTAAAACCCTCGGACAAGGGAGGGAACATTGTAATCTGGGTAAGGAGGACTATGTCCTAGAGGCCATGAGTCAATTGAATGATAGAAAGTGCTACAAACCCCTTTTCTCAAACCCAACAACACAATATTTGAATGAATACAACATCCTCATCAATAATGCCAAAATGAACGATCTAATCAGTCAAAAAGAGTACCGTTTTCTTCAGGTAAAAACACCTAAAGTTGCAACCCTGTACCTTCTCCCTAAAATACACAAAAATGACAAAAAACCACCAGGTAGACTGATTGTATCTGGTATTAATAGTCTGTGCGAATCAGCAAGCAGATTCTTAGATTTATATTTACGGGATATAGTTTGGTCTCTACCGTCCTTTACTCGAGACACTATGGACATCTTAAGTAAAATTAATGAAGTATCAATTGAGAAAAATTTCTTTTTGATTACATGTGACGTGGGATCACTTTACACGTCAATCAAACACAATTTTGGATGTGAAGCTGTTAAATATTTCCTCAGCATGCAGGCAACAGATAATTATTGATGAGGATGTTGTATTCATTCAAATATTGTGTTGTTGGGTGAGAGAAACAATTTTATCTTAGAGTTACTGAGTTTTGTGTTAAAACACAACTATTTTGTTTTTAATGACAGGTTTTACCTGCAAATACAAGGCACCGCCATGAGGTCATCTTGCGCACCTACCTACGCAAATATATACTTAGGGTGATGGGAGAGAGAACATGTATTCTGTGAGAGCATGACCAGATTTACCACACATATAAACTTATGGTGTAGATATATAGATGACCTCTTTATTACATGGACGGGGACTGAATAACTATTTAAAGAGTTTATAAAGATCTTGAATACCAACATAATGAATTTGAAGTTAACATACCATATAAGTAAAGAAAAGGTTGAGTTTTTGGATGTTACTATTTTCAAAGATGAGAACAATACACTGAAATCTGACCTATATAGGAACAAAACAGCGACTAATTCTACTCTGCATTATATTTATATAGGCATAAGGAGAGAAATATACATTAAAGTTAAATTTGAGTCCCCAACTAATTATATAATGTGTCATACAGGGAAGTGAAGTGTATCAACCCTGTGTAAAGAGAATCAATCTCAAAAGCTAATTAAATGGGCAGGGGGGTGCTCTATATCCTGGCATAAACATAGGCAAATGAGAAGAAAAAATGGATATATCAGAGCACACAATAGCCACAAATATAAGTGATGTGTAAGTGAGTTGGCTTAAGCGAGCCAAGTAAACTAAAATATAACTTTTATTATTACATACAAGATAAAATAAAGTTGGTGAAGAACATTCACACAATTACAGTGCAGGGTTTAAAAACACTTAAAATTGGTGAACTGAATGCTAAGATGCCCAGGTAATAACCATTAATGTGGGTTTGGGTGAGAGAATCTGGCAGGGAGGCACCACAAAATGCTCACGGATTGCACAAAAAGCTAAGCTATAAAAGAGGATTGACCTCACACAACAATATATCTATCTAGTGCAATGCTGGAGCAGTGCCTAAGCCTGTCAGAGTCCCAAACAATAGTGTATCAGGTAGTGTAGTAGTATGCAAAAACTCGAATATCAAATGCAAGATATAGGACCAATAATAAGAAAAGCCCAAAACAAATACCGGACTATTATACACATTAATTACGTATAAGTTGCATTCTCTATCATGTACCAATTACCACGTAACCCACATAAGGCAAATGATTTAAGCATTCAAAGAGAGCGCCTGTGTTCTTCACCAACTTTATTTTATCTTGTATGTAATAATAAAAGTTATATTTTAGTTTACTTGGCTCGCTTAAGCCAACTCACTTACACATCACTTATATTTGTGGCTATTGTGTGCTCTGATATATCCATTTTTTCTTCTCATTTGCCTACTCTGCATTATGGCAGTTACCACACAACTCAGACCAAGCGAGCAATCCCCACTGGGGAATTTCTCAGATTGAGACGAAACTGCACAGATTGTTCGACTTTCAATCAAAGAGCGAAAGAACTTACAACCCGACTTAAAGAGAGAGGATACACTCGTAGAGTGATTAGAAAATTAATTAGACATTACCAACGGGAACGGAGAACCAAGAGGGATGATTTGTTGGTTCCTAAAAGGAAATCAGGCAACTTGTCCAATGAAGTGAGATTTGTAACTGGTTTCAATGCTGAACATCAAACCATAACTAATATTCTGAACAAGCATTGTGACATACTTAGATTTGATAAAGATCTTGGTACAGCCATTGGCAACAGGATAAGTACTAGTTGGAGGAGAGCTCCAACCATAGGAGAAAAGTCACTTTTTGAGAAAAAAATGCAAGTACAAAAAATATATGTGGAATATACACTTGCGGGGCCTGCAGTTTCTGCAAATACATACACAATGAACGTGAATTCACCACTATCACGGGCAATACTAAAAGAATGCTCGGATTCGCAAATTGTCGGACTAAGAATGTGGTATACTGTCTTTCATGTATTTGTGGAAAAAAGTACATTGGGATTACCACTCGTGAATTACGTACGAGATTAGGAAAGCACATCAACAGCATTAAGAACGGTTTGAAAGATAAGGAAAGAAATAAAACTTTAACACCTGTTGCCAAACATTACTTGAACAAACATAGAACTAAACCAAATTTAAAAGCATGCATTCTACAAGTAATTAAACCGGTTATCAGAGGGGGAGATGTGGAAACAATGCTACTGCAGGCGGAATGCAGGTGGATTTTCTGGCTGAACACTCTGATACCTAATGGTCTAAATGAACAGGATGGATATAATGCCTATTTATAACTACTATGATCTGGCTTTTTTCCTCACTAGATCTGTATCCTTTGCACTCTTTCTCTGATATTCACAGAATATTGAGTACTATATTTTTGTCTTTCAATCAAGGATAATACACTAAAAGAAAGTTTTAACAATACTGGGATCCTCTAATCCTTAAATGATAATTGGAAACCTGTTGATTTCCTTTATATAAGAAACTCTTAGAGATTACTTATTTGATCTCACTAATTTTGACATACTAATAATCATACTTATTGTATGCCAACAATAACTTTCGCACTATGTGTGTAACATAAATATTTTAGATACCACTCTTAGTCATATAGTGTCTCTGAATACCTCCTATGATCAGCAAACTAATTGTCAATTTACAACTCAAGAAGTTCAACATTAAAACTACTAATTGTTCTTATCTTTCATAAAAGGATAAATCATTGATCAATTCTTTAATTGATTATCCAATATTTTCTAAATATCAAACCATGGTAAAGAATGGTCTAGACATGATTGCGATTGACCTACGTCTATATAAGAGATCACTTTCCTCAAATGTAATAGAATTCCTCTATTGCTCATCTAATATAATAGGTTGACTCTAATTTGCGGATGTTTAATCATCCCCTTCCTATTCCCTCTCTCTCTTTTTGAGGCAATCGCACCTTGAACAGAATCAATAAACAGCCCAATTTTGGATCTGATCCTCATACCTTGCCTTTCAACAATGGATAACACTGAGAAAAATCATTCTTGTAATTTAAAATCTATAGATTCACATATCATTATTTACACAGGTTTTCTTATCTTATGGCATTGTTTACCCCTGGGTCTTAAAATAAAATAAAATAAACAGACTCAATACATACATAACTGTGTGACATCCTAATATTCTTATGTATTGGCTTTTAAACTAGGATTTGGCTCCTAGAGTTGAATTATCCGTAAACATTAATAACTCTTTACCCCTTCTCTTTTAAACACAACATTATGTGTATAAGGATATTTAGTTGTTTAGTGCCAAAACATTGCGCTCTTACTAATACCCTTTTAGATCATAATCATTTGTCTGAAGTCCACTGATTAGTACTCTCTCCTACTTATTGTGTATTAATCTACTAATTGTATATTATATGGCACACCTTCGTTGTGCTGACCTTTCCACTTTGATTTCGCCTTTCTCCATTTGGTAATTGGGATTCCCTTGGACAGACTCACACCGGTCCAGTATTGCACTAGATAGCTTAACTGGTTGAGGTCAATCCTCTTTTTTAGATAGTACCTGTGCAATCAGTGAACCTGTTTATGGTGTGTTTCTGCCAAAAATCCCTCTCTATTGTCACTGTAACTTTAGTGTTACATTTGATATGGGGTTATGTGGATAGAGAGCCACCCCTGAATTGTGTATATCTTTTAATTTAAGTATTAACCACTACTTATACAGTAGTTTTTATCCTTTGGTTGAATTAATAAATGTTAAGTTTTAATATCACACACCTACACTGCCCATCCACCTTTGCCAACCCTCTTGTGAGTGCTCTCATTGCTGTTCGCTTCTCTTCATTTTTTCTATATTTACTTGAACAATGAGCACCCTCCCCAGTTCTCTATAGGTTACACTATATCATCATAATTAGCATTATTTTTCCCTTACTGGGATAATCAATATAGGATTGTTATTATTTTAATAACCTAGCGCCTGATGGGGATATACCAGTTGTAACTTATATGAAAATTATCCCCCCCTTTTTTCTATTCCACTGAAAAATAACAAACACTAAATTACGAAAAATATCAAACGAAATTATCAATAATAAAAACAATTACACCTAATCTAATAGCCCTATACAATTAAAAAGCCCCCCCAAAATAAAAAAAAAACCCTAGCCTACAATAAATTACTAATAGCCCTTAAAAGGGCCTTTTGTAGGGCATTGCCCTAAAGAAATCAGCTCTTTTAAATGGAAAATAATACAAAGACCCCCCAACAGTAAAACCACACACCCAACCCCCAAAATAAAAAACCTGACTCTAACAAAAACATAAGATACCCTTTGCCCTGAAAAGGACATTTGTATGGGCATTGTCCTTAAAAGGGCATTCAGCTCTTTTACCTAAAGCCCAAACCCGAATCTAAAAACAAACTAACACTAACCCCCGAAGATCCACTCACAGTTTCTGAGGTCCGGACATGCATCCTCATCCAGGCGGCGAGAAGTCTTTATCCAGGCAGCTTCTTCTATCTTTATCCCTGTGGCGAGGAGCGGATCCATCCTTGAAGTCATCCGGCGTGAAGCATCCTCTTCATACGGTCACCGCTGTACACTGGATCTTCAATGCAAGGGAGCCTTTTTTATTTTTATAGGGCTATTAAATTAGGTGTAATTGCTTTTATTTTTTAACATTTTGTTTGTTATTTTTCATAATTTAGTGTTTGTTATTTTTCGTAATTTTAGACTTAAAATATTTTAGTAGTGTTAGGTTTCTATTAATGAAATTTAGTTTTTTTAATTGGTAGTTATTTTAATTTTAGTATAATAGTTTAGTATAATAGTTATGGTAGGTTAATTTATAGTTTAAACTTAGGTTTTTTTAATTTCACAGGTAAGTTTTTATTTATTTTAAGATAGGGATATTGTAATTTTAATATAAAGTTAGGGGGTTGTTTAGGTTTAGGGGTTAATAGTTTAATTTATTTTTTGCAATGTGTAGGGCTGGCAGTTTAGGGGTTAATAGGTTTATTTAGTGGCGGTGATGTGGGAGGCCAGATGTTTAGGGGTTATTAAATTTATTATAGTGGCGGCGTTGTCTGGGAGCAGCAGAATAGGGGTTAATAACTTAGTGACGGCGATGTCGGGGAGCAGCGGAATAGGGGTTAATAACTTTTATTAGAGGCGGCAATGTCGGTGAGTGGCAAAATAGGGGTTAATAACTTTTATTAGTGGCGGCAATGTCGGGGGTGGTAGATTAGGGGTTGATAACTTTATTTCGGTGTCGGGCGATGTCGGGGGTGGCAGAATAAGGGTGTTTAGACTTGTGGTTTATGAAATGTAACTTTCTTTTCCCCATAGACATCAATGGGGTTGCATTACGGGGATCGCCATTCCACACTTCAGGTGTTAGTTTTTTTTCTAACACTCTCTCCCCATTGATGTCTATGGGGGAAATCATGCACGAGCACGTCAAATCAGCCCTTGGCTTTTGTGCGGTATGGAGGTTAACGCAACCATATCGTACGCACAAGGAGGCTTTTTAGAAACTCCTAATGGCAGCACTATGGGGGGTGAAATAACAACTTTTGTTGCGTTCTTTTCACACGCTCTATAGCACAAAACTCATAATCTAGGCATAAGATATTAAGGAAACCATATTGCATGTTATGTCTAATATGTGAACTATGTAAAACAACCATACACCTTGAAACAATGTAAGATATAAACAGACTCTAAATCCTGAAAGATACGTCTTATATTTCAAGCAATGCTTTGTTATTTTTATTCTTTTAGTTTTTGATGACTGCATTGTTATCTAAAAAAAAACTGAATAAAAATTTTAATTGCAAAAAAAAGACTAAACAAATCTAGTGCAGGAGGAAGAGGTTAAGGTTTTCACATGGATTGTAGTTGCAGCAGTGAGTCATGAGTGAGACGTGACTGAAGGTGCAGCGAACCTCATTAATGAGCTATTGGTTGACAGATAAAAAAAAAATCATTCTCCCACCACTCCATATCAAGATTGAACTGATGAAACAATTTTTTAAGGGCTTGGACAGAGATGGCGATTGCTTCAAATAAGTTTGTAGATCGTTCCTTGGATTGAGTTCTGAAAAACTAAAAGCAGGAAGCTTTGATGGTTCTGAAATTCGTAAACTCATCAATGATTTGAATGTTGACTTCCGGTAGGCGGGGGGCAAGGAGGTGAGTGCACCCTGTCAGCTCGTGTGAACGGAGCTGGAACCAAGAGACAAACTGCCTAAACCGCCCACTCCTATTGCGGGGTAACTGCCTGGGGAGAGACTTGTTTGTGTTAAGCGGTGAAATGGAAGTCCCTTAAGAGCCGCACATTGGCCAGATGGCTCTAGCTCAGACACATGCCGCTGTACGCTGCCCAGAACAAATTGCACTCAGGACAAGACCATCGAAGGAGTGTGAAACTGACCACAAAGGCACTCCGTAAAATGAGCCAAAGAAATCTTCATAATTCCGTTTTCTCTCCTGCAGTTGGGAAGCTCTGCAGCAGACGTGAAGTTTCGCGACTGAAGTGGGGCTGGAGATGTTAACGGTGAAGTGGCCTGGAATCAGGAGGAGCCGCAAGACTCTCTAAGTACAAGGAAAAATCGCAAGTATTGCAACTTTAATATGTTAGAGACATTACTGGGTAACAGATGGCAAAGAAAAAGTGTGTGTCTGAGGTGAAACAGAACATTTTTCCTAAAAGTGCATGTTATACCAAAGACTGTATTAAATACTGGAGAACAGAGGCATCCAATTAACCCTCTCCATTATTTTTTGGGCCAGAAGCCTATTTGACGCAGGACTTTAGAGGTGCGCTTGCAAGTTAAAACATATAAAAAAGAAAAAAGGAAAAAGTGCCTTGCTTGGCTAATAATCGTGTTTATAAAATATAAACAACAGGATGTTAGAGAGGTTTCTCAGTTTTTCTGAGGCAGATGAAAATTGCACACATATAATGAACGCAGAGTGTGTTCTAGGGTAAAGAATTTTAAATGCCTGAAAATTGAAGAAATAAACACATTAAAAAAAAAAAAAGGAGTTGGCAAATGTTGATTAAAGTTAATAATGATTATATTGTTTGTAAGAAAATGTGCCCTGTGGGGAAACTGACCCACTGTTCACAGGTCAGGAAAGCACTCTTCAGTGGAATTGTACTTCTCAGATAAGTCTTTGATCTTCTTCCAGTTGAAGGAAATAGTGTGAGCAGACTACCTTCATGAAACATCAATTAAGTTGTATTCTTGCAAGTCCTTATTTATGTTTAATATGCGATGTTTTGGTTTTCCTGTATGTGGCACACAAAAATAAAGATATTTAAAAAAAAAAAAAAAAAGGATCACAATTCTGTCGAGACTAAAGGCTAAGAGATGATAATAAACATTTAAATAATATATCACTGGAACAAGTTAAAGAAAGAAAGAACGCAAACTTCACACGACTGTGGACTCTTGTGTTTTAGAAAATCTCTAGGGACTCTAGGGACTCATTGTATATGTACTGTATATGTATTGAGAAATGTTTTTGGTATGAATTTGGTACATAAATTGGCTTAATAGGTATATAACGGCAAAACAGGACACAAGTTGGAAACCTGGAGGCCTAAAAACAAGACTATATTTTTGGATTTAATGACGTACTTACTATATGTATTTATTATATTTTAACCCCTTAATGACCGGACCATTTTTCAATTTTCTTACCCTTAATGACAATGGCTATTTTTACATTTCTGCAGTGTTTGTGTTTAGCTGTAATTTTCCTCTTACTCATTTACTGTACCCATACATATTATATACCGTTTTTCTCGCCATTAAATGGACTTTCTAAGGATACCATTATTTTCATCATATCTTATAATTTCCTATAAAAAAAAATATAAAATATGAGGAAAAAATTGAAAAAAACACACTTTTTCTAACTTTGACCCCCAAAATCTGTTACACATCTACAATCACCAAAAAACACCTATGCTAAATAGTTTCTAAATTTTGTCCTGAGTTTAGAAATACCCAATGTTCACATGTTCTTTACTTTTTTTGCAAGTTATAGGGCCATAAATACAAGTAGCACTTTGCTATTTCCAAACAACTTTTTTTCAAAATTAGCGCTAGTTACATTGGAACCCTGATATCTGTCAGGAATACCTGAATATCCCTTGACATGTATATATTTTTTTTTAGAAGACAACCCAAAGTATTGATCTAGGCCCATTTTGGTATATTTCATGCCACCATTTCACCGCCAAATGTCATCAAATAAAAAAAAAGTTCACTTTTTCACAAATTTTGTCACAAACTTTAGGTTTCCCACTGAAATTATTTACAAACAGCTTCTGCAATTAAGGCACACATGGTTGTAAATGCTTCTTTGGGATCCCCTTTGTTCAGAAATAGCAGACTTATATGGCTTTGTGGTTGCTTTTTGGTAAGTAGAAGGCCGCTAAATGCTGCTGCGCACCACACGTAAATTATGCCCAGCAGTTAAGGGGTTAAATTAGGTAGCTTGTAGGGAGCTTGCAGGGTTAATTTTAGCTTTAGGGTAGAGATCAGCCTCCCACCTGACACATCCCACCCCCTGATCCCTCCCAAACAGTTCTCTTCCCTCCCCCACCCCACAATTGTCCCCGCCATCTTAAGTACTGGCAGAAAGTCTGCCAGTACTAAATAAAAGGAGTTTTTATTTTTTTTAATAAAAAAAAATAAAATGTTTTAGCTGTGATGGACTCCTGCCTTAGCCCCAACCTCCATGATCCCCCCCCCAGCAATCTAACCCTCTCCCCTACCTAATTGCCGCCATCTTGGGTACTGGCAGCTGTCTGCCAGTACCCAATTTGCCCCCCAAAAAAGTGTTTTTAATTATTTTTTATTACTAATTTATTTTTTTCTGTAGTGTAGCAGCCCCCCACAATACCCCAACCCCCTCCCCCTCCCAGATCCTCATATATATATATTTCCCCCCCTCTTCCCACTCATTGGTGTCAGTGTGGGTAGGTGATCGCGGGCGTGCGCGCGCACCCGCGCGCTCCCGGCACCCGGCGTGCACATTGCACTAACAGGAGCCGGATGCCGGGTAGCGATGGGCCGCCCACCCGCCTCCCAGTTGCGCTCCCACCCACCAACGAACCGGCCGCATCGCTACCGGTGCAGAGAGGGCCACAGAGTGGCTCTCTCTGCATCGGATGCTTTCTAAGGGTATTGCAGGATGCCTCAATATCGAGGCATCACTGCAATACCCTGAGAGCTGCTGGAAGCGATTGCGATCGCTTCCAGCACTCTCTTAGACAAGTGACGTACCAGGTACGTCCATTGTCACTAACTGCAAGTTTTTGCAGGACGTACCTGGTACGTCACTTGTCATTAAGGGGTTAAACACCGTAAGGGTGTAATGTGTCATAAGAAGAGAGTTAATAGAGGTATAAAAACTAAATTGCTGGCTTACTATCAAATTTAAAGCAAGCTCTGTATAACACAAAATAGAGGTGTAGTTCACTATAAAGGTATAAGGATAAGATTCAGACTCAAATAATAAAAGTGCCCTGTGTTCCTATGCAAGATAAGAAAATAGATTTTAGTTGGAAACCTAGAGTCAAATATCTGTTAGACAAAAAAAAAACAAAAAAAAAAAAAGGATTGTAATGATTATATAATATGGTAAGAATGGACAAAGTAAGATAGACAAATTCTGATATCTTTATGTACACTAAATATTAATTACAAAGCTAACACGATAAAAATATCTTATCATTTTTTCTGAAATTATTGGTAACACACACAAGGAGCACTGCACATATCACGAACGTGAAAAACAAATCCCCTATCATGCCAGTTAAAAAAAGATAAGAGGCTGAAACATTTGCACTAAAGCAGCTCAGAATTAAGTCCTGGTAGAAATGCAGAGACACAGCTAACAATAAATCAATTAGTGGACTTAATACTACCACAATTTGAGATTATTAAGAAAGAGATAACGGATCTCTCACACAAAGTTAAACAATTCTCTATAAGAATGTCAGAAGTAGAGTCCAGGGTCTCGGACCTGGAGGACAAAACCAACATTCAGGATACAAACATGAACAAACATGCAGATAAAATCAAAACGCTACAATTAAAGGTTGAAGACCTGGAGGATAGGTCTCGGCATAGTAATGTGCACATAGTGGGGCTCCCAGAGAGCAAAGAATATAAGGATCTATTAAAATTTGGGGCTATTACACTACCTAGTTTATTGGGGATTCAAACAGTAAATGGAGAATTGCAAGTAGAAGGAGCACACAGGATTTGCAGCATTAGAGACCCCATAGATGGAAATACACGCCCAGGGATTCTGCTAATCAAATATCTTAATTTTCAAGATAAGATTAACATAATATAGAAAATCTCAACCATTTACAATAGAGAGGAAACAAATCTACATATTCCAAGATTTTTCTTTGGAAACATCTGCCAGACGAAGAGCGATGGCACCATTCTGTACAGGGCTGATTAAAGCAGGATTAAGAGCAACTATGAGATATCCAGCCAAAATAACAGTACTCAGTATGGAGGGTACTGTTGCTCTAAATTCGGGAGACGAAGCCAAAGCCTTTTGCCATGAAAATAATATTGAAGTGTGAAATCTCAGATAGAGTCCAAGAAACACGAATGGAATGTCAGAATATAAGATGGAGATAGAAGATAAAGTGGTGAATGATAATGTACCATGGATATCTTATAAGGGAGGGGGGGGTCTGGACTTTTTTTTTCTCCCCTATGTCTCTCACCATTCCTAGAAGCAGAGTAGACAAAGAATGTGCACATCATTAAATTTTGCATCATGGAATGTGGGGAGAATAACCTCACCCGCTAAACGTAAAAATATTTAAAAAATGCTTAAAAAGCACAAATCTGATATAATTTTTCTCCAAGAATTACACTTGAAAAGTACCGAGATAGAAAAAATAAAAACAAATTGGATAGAAGAGATCATTGCCACACCCTGAATAAGCGCAAGAGAGGGGTAGATATTCTCATTAGTAAAAATCTGGGATATAATATCATAAAGCAAGAGCTTAACCCCTCAGGGAAATATATTATTCTGCAAATAAAGATAGATAACACCACCTGGACTTTTTGTAACATATATGGGCCGAAGAAAGATTTGAGGTAGATTTTTGGCATAAGATAAAGAAAAAATTATTACCATATCTTGGATAAAATCTGATTATAGCAGGGGACATGAATATTACGTTATATACGGACATAGATTTAAACTAAGACACAGACAGGCAAATTACAGAGAAACAAAGTTTTTTCATAACTATATCAAGATACTTAAAGTCAAAGATATCTGGAGGTTACAACATCCGGATGAGCAGTCATACACCTGCGAATCCAAGACCTATAGGAATTTTTCCCGAATAGATATGTTTTTATTGGATGAAAAGTTGCTAAACCTAGATACAGAGACAAACATAGCAGAAATAACCTTATCCGATCACGCGATAATTACTCTGAAAACCTCTGCAGCAATTAGGCCGGAGAGAAAGATGAACACATTCCGTTTTCCGGGATATATGAGCAATAACGCACACTTTGTGAACTGGTTAAAGAATAAATGGCTAGAGTATTATGCTCATAATAAAGAACATATATATAAAATGGAAATTTTATGGGAGGCAGGAAAGGCTGTACTTAGAGGTGAAGTTAAAGCATATATGGTAAAAATAAAACAAAAAAAATAAAACCAGGGAGATCCAGCTGGCTAACCAGCTGACAAATGCGTTTGAAAAATATCTAGGTAATCCGAATGAGGATACATGGGAAAATATATACGAACAAGGGCAGACAAGGAAAACTTTTTGAAAGAAAAATGGGCAAGGGAAGATCTAAAGGCGAGGGCTACATATCAGGGTTATCAGGGGATATCTGCAAAGCACTTGGCGAAGCTCATGAAATTTCGCAAAAAAAATAGTACAATATCAGCAATCAAGGAGAGAGATAAAGTATATACTAAATCATCAGAAATTAGAGAGGCATTTTATAAATATTATCAAAAACTATACTCTAGAGAAAGCATAAATAGGGAAGCTAAGGATCAATTCTGGAAAGGAATAAAAGTACCATAAATAACTCAGGAGGCATTGCAACGGATTAATGCACCAATAACCAACCAAGACAGAAATTTTAAAAGTAATTAAAAAAGCCAAATCTAGTAAGGCACCGAGGCCAGATGACCTACCAGCAGAATTTCATAAAATTACATCGGAGGTAGTGGTAGAGACATTAACAAAATTATATAATGACTACTACCTGAACAAAAGAAATGAATTTGCTTTATTTTTCTGACTCAATAATCACATTAATCTTTAAAAAAGGGAAAGATCCAGAAAAATTAGCTTCATACCGTCCAATCTCATTACTAAACCAAGATTATAAAATATTGACGTCAGTAATCGCTGAAAGACTCAAAAAAATAATTGGCGAATTGATACACCCAGATCAGGAAGGTTTCATACCTGGAAGAAATTCAGTTTGCAATATGCGTAGAGTATTAACAATGATGGATTACTTTTATCATCTCGACAGGGATGGTGTGAGGAAGTCCAAATATAACAAGGATAGAGATATTGCAATATTCGCAGTTGATGCAGAAAAAGCATTTGACTCTATCATATGGAACCATTTATTTACAGCACTTGAGAATTTTGGTTTCTCCGGTAATCTGGTTGAGCTGATTAAACTAATTTATAACAAACCAAAATCACAACTATTAGTAAATGGTGAATTATCCCAGTATATTATCTTAGAAAAGGGCACACACCAGGGGTGTCCACTATCTCCCCTCCTGTTTGACATAGCGTTAGAACCTCTAGCAATATATCTAAGAAAGGAGTTACAAGGGATCAAAATAGGTAGTCAAAAAAGGCTGATCTCCCTCTATGCAGATGATATACTGTTGTTTCTAAAAGACACAGCCATAAGTATCCCATTATTGCTGGAGATCATAGGTAAGTTTAGTTCATTCTCGGGATATAAAATAAACCCAAGTAAATCAGAATTATTATGGGTTAATAAAACAAGATCTAGTCTTAATCACACCTTTAAAGAAGTAAAACACATGAATAATTTAGGGATTAAAATAGGAAGAAATCCTAGAGAGTGGTATCAGTTCACTATAAAGAGCTTTTTAATAATATACAGTTGGACCTAAGTAGGTGGAATATATACTATCTCTCATTATCAGCAAGGGTCATGCTAATTAAAACAATTTTTTTTCCTAAAGTGTTATTTTTATTACAAAACTTACCAATTTTTATTCCTAAAAAAGACATAGACAGATATAATAGAGCATGCTCACATTTCATCTGGGGAAAAAAGAAAGCATGTCTATCGGCAGAGAAGCTAAGCCAAGCAAAACAATTTGGGGGTCTCTCTCTACCCAAAATTAAATACTACAACATCGTTACATTGATAAAATTTGGCCTAGACTGGTTGACTAAAGCAGATTATGTTACTTATTACAATATGGAATCTGAGTTGGATACCCATTTAATTTACAAGCCATACTGCACTGCCCATATAAGAAGTTGCCAGGAAATATTAGCAATTTGTCAACATTTGCGAATATAGTGTTCGCATGGCAAAAGTACTGTAGATTATTGGGTCAGGAATTCCAGGTGTCCAGGTTCCTTCCCATTATGGGATGTGTGGATTTTCCACCTGGGGTCCAAAATAAAGTATTCCGCAAATGGCATGAAAAAGGTCTTAGGGAATACAGACAGCTAAGAATGGAGGAAACCGGGAGGACCAAAACTTTTGAAAATTTAGCAGAGGAATTTGAACTTCCCGCTAAGAACTTCTATGCTTATCTACAAACACGTCACTACATAGAAACACAAAAAGGTAAATATGGTACTGAATGGACACAACAACATATAGATCCAGGTCTTAAGATATATAAGGCTGGGATTAGATCAATTTCAATCTGGTATTAAAATATAATGAAAATTACTGGACAAAGCCATATTAATAAGGTTAGAGAGACATTTATTAAATATTTTACCACAAAACAAACAAATATCTCAATGTTAAAGTGGTATTAGAGCCGTTACAAATAATTTTCCTGCGACAGGGGGAGAATCCTGGAGACAGGTATTTTACTAACATTGTGATTCTGGCTGCACGTAACTTAATATTCAAGAAATGGAAACAAAAAGAGGCCACAAGTCTAAGTGAACTTGTTAACAGTATTAAATTACAGATGATAGTTGAGCGTCAAGATCTGAAAATCAGAGTTGAAAAACAATATATAATTTTTTTTATGAAGTGGAAAAGTGGACAATTTACAGAACCACTAAAAAATGCTTTACCTTTTATGAATTTAGTAGTTGCAGAAGTATTGCCCCCACAATAGTTAACATAATAAAAAAGAAAGAGGGGAAAAAGAAAAGGGAAAGGAAGATAAAAAGTAAGTGATGGGAATGGCAAGGCAAGGGGGGAGGGGAAGGAAGAAAGGACAGTTTTACTTTTCAATTTTTTCATATTACTAAAAAAAAAATTTCTCTCCCCCATGACCCCCTCTCATTGTTATGGGTTTGAGGGTAGGATCCTCCTAGTGGTAGAATAAAAAACTAAGATATGTACAAGAATACACGCAAGGGGTAAGGGACGCTATCCGACTAAAATTCAGCATACTGGTCTTGTTAGATGATATGTAATAGGGAACATGATTCCCGTTCTATGATATATTATCTGTTTGTTTTTTTTTAGCTATGTTTTGTTAAAAGGTAGTAGAGAGATTTTATGTTAACCTAGAGTCAAATGAACATGATTTTGATTGAATAGTAAAGTGTCATATGTCTAGGGACGTTTTTTTTTTTTTGTTTGTTTTTGTTATTTTTTTCTCTCTCTTTTTTCTTTTTCTCAGGCTCCTTACAGTAGAAAAACGCACTACTGCATCCTGGGGAATAATTCTGGTTATGCTGGATATTATACATTGTAAATTAAAAAGGAGAATATAAGGGTTAATTATTTATTAAGGATTACGCTTGTGCATTATAATGTCAGGTTGTATTTTATAATCTACAAATGGGACATTAGAATCATTTTTATTTCACTCAGATGTAACTATTTTGTCATATGTTTATGTCAATAGTTATTTTCGTAATCCTACTGTTGTGTGTATGCTGTATAATTTTAATAAAATAAAAAAAGAATTAAAAAAAAAATTATTTGAATGTTGAAGCGTCGGCCTGGTGAAATTATGTCTTAGTTGTCAAGAACTTCTTGGGAAATCACAAAGAAGACAATTATGAAGACTTTTTGCAAAACATGCATGCTAACATTAAAAATTTGAGGTACTAATATGAGCACTTTCTCCATAATCAATTAGACAGATTTCCATATAAACTTGGTGATTTTAGTGAGGAAACAGGGAAAGAGTTTCTATCAGGATATAAAGGTGATGGAGAAAAGGTATCATATGATGGCAGACTACTGCTGGAGTCTCCAACTTTATTGTCCTGATGACCCACATAAAAGAATAGCGTACAAACAGCATTTTTAGTGCAATTATCTATATCAGCTTACATTGTTTTATGTTATTGTACTGAATACAATGCCACCATTAGGTATTTGTATGATTTGAGACAGTTTCCATGTGACTTGTGGGTAAGTGTTAGGACTTTTTTACATTTGGTCCTGTCTCTTTAAATTTACCTTTCCTTTTTTTGATTGTTCACACTATATAAGGCTCCACCTTCCAATTACCATTGCTTGGTAATTTTCTTTTGTACTCAGAGCTACTTCTGAGCCAGTCGCCAAGATACATAGCCATTCTATCCCTACGTTTGTGGATTTTGTACCCTTGTATTACAGCACTTGTGTTACACTGCTTCTAGTGTGTACCCTTATGCTTTAGCCTCTACAGAGGTTCCTGGGGCCATTCTCATTCTTAGGATTCTCTACAATCTTCCCAGCTGTCTCAGGATTCTACAGCATCTAACTCTGCACACACGCTTCCAGCGTGTGATGTCTTTGCAACAGCGTCAAGTGGATTATTCCTCAAGCTTCACAGACAGCATCTCCAATCTAAGTTTTCTGGTAAAGGTATTTGTTACCTGCACAGCAGTTGACGAAACTTGGACTACTGGTAACGTAAACTGTATATGTATACTCACAAATAACCACTTGTATGCTCAGCCTGCTTTAAAGTACTAACTCAGCTTTCATTTGTATATACCTGTTTTCTACATGAACATAGCCTTACTGTTCTCAATACTAACTCCTACAGTTTCTGCCTCAATATGAACTGTTGATACTATTTTACTTACATAACCTACTGAATATCTCTAATCCAAGTTGTAACTGCAAACTCTGTTACGCTGTGTATATATACCATAGAGCCTTCATTATAACTGGTTTACTACAACCATTACTAACCTAATCCCTCTGAGCAAGTTTTCCTTTTTACTCTGTGTCCATGCAGTAGTGACCCTCAGTTCAATGAGCACAACAAGGTTCTTAGTTCAATCTATTCAGAACCTGCTGTCTCTTTTGAGACTGAGTGGTCATATTATAAACAGGATACAAATACCATACTTAAGCCTTACATATTACCATTATTATTAGAAAATGAGCATTTAAGGAAGTTCATTAATGAACATTTATCTAACAAACCACTTGTATCTGATATTTCCCTTGAGCCACAGGATTGCCCTATTCAGGGAATTTAAAAATTCCTGTACCTTGTTCTTCTCTTTAAAACCCAAAACTTACCCCTCTGAGAGAATTAAGGTGCAAACAGTCATATCCTGCCTCAGGGGGAAAGCTAGGTCATGGGCTAATGCCTTCTATTAGAATAATGACCCCATTTTAGATTCTCTCAACTCATTTTTTAATGCCATGTCCCTTCTATACAAGGATCGCAACAAACAAAATACACCCGAGACTGCTTTAAGAGCTCTGCATCAGGGTAAATGAGCAGTCAAAGAGTATATCACAGACTTTAAGAGATGGGCAGCAGACACCCGGTGGAACAATCCAGCTATACAGTTCTGTATAGGACTTTCTGAAACCTTAAAGGATGAGTTAGCTCGTAGTACCATACCTAATGAATTGGAATCTCTCATGACGCTATGTATCACGATAGATAGCAAGTTAAGGGAAAGAAAGTCTGAAAAGGTTGTGTGAGTTTCCTTTGAAAGACTCTCACTTTATCCTCATCCAATCTCTAATTCACCATCTAAGTCTATTGAAGAACCTATGGATGTCACCTTTATGAAAGGTCCACTCAAGCCTGAAGAAAAGGCAAGATGTAGACTTCATAAACTTTGCCTATATTGCTATGCTAAGGATCATGGAGTTAAGGACTGCCCCTCACTTATCAAACAGATGAAGGGTAAGACTTATAAAACACATGATTTATTGAATAAACCCCATACTGCCTCCACTCATTAGTCCCTCTCTATTTCTCTACAGTGGGATCCTCAGGAGAGAGAGACCCAGGCCATGATTGATTCTGGGGCTTCTGGAAATTTTATTGATATTAGCTTTGTTCTTGACAATAACATTCCCCTAATAAAGAAAAGTAATTCACTTGCAATCTGATTGGTTGATGGTTCTTCTGTTAATTCTGGGCCTATCACACATCACACCATTCCTATTCGTATTATCACCTTATCTGGGCACACTGAGGTTTGTACTTTTTTTTTTATGTTGAAATCTTTTTATTTATTTTCACAAAATGTAAAAATTGTACAAGTTTCATCAACAACAACAACAATAAAACTTAAATACATAAACAATACAGTCTACAAATGTATTTTCTTCAGTAGTGCTTAATTAATACAATACACATGGATTTATTTTTGTTTTATTCCTTCTTTATATTTTGTGGGATAAACTCTAGCTCACCACCTCGTTGGTCTAACCCATTGCAAACTCAAGCCTATATTCCTGAATATCATAACTATAGGTGTTAACTAATTGGTTACTGTTCTAGTTCTATTAACCTTTTCTATATACATTATATAAGGTTCCCATTGTTGGATAAATTGGTTTCTAGTGTTTAGTATAGTTGCTGAGGCACTGGCCATACTATAATGATATTCAATTCTCTTCTTGACATAATCAAATGCGGGGGGGTCTACCCTCCAGAATCTCGCTATAGAGATCCGTACTACAGTACATATCATTGCTATCAATTTGTGGTGTCTTTTGATATTGCCTCCTGTGGGAAAGTGTAATAGAGCTTGCTCTGGGGATAAGTCGATCTCAGTCTCAAGAATAGTACTTAGAAATTCTGAGGTTAAATCCCATAAATTTTTAACTTTCTCACACTGCCACCACATATGCAAATATGTCCCATCTTCCTTGCATCCCCTATAACACCCATGGGAGCCCTCTGCCTGTGTCTTGGTCCATCTGGTGGGGTACATGTACCATTTAAATGCCACCTTGATATAATTCTCTTTTAATATTGCATTTGGAGAAAATGATAAGCCTCTGTCGAGATTTGTCAACCAGGTCTCTAGTGTCCATGTCTGATTCAATTCTTGTTCCCACTTAGTCATAAAAGAACTTTTCTTATTGCCAGTCCCCTCACTAAATGTTGGATATAGTAAAGCAATCAGCCCCCTCTTATAGTTTTTTGCTAGGCATATTGTTTCTAATGCAGTATTATTAGGGGGTATGTTGGGTCCCATTATTTCTCTTATACTAGATGTAAGTTGTAGATAGTGGTACCATTCGTTTTGCTCAGGGGTTCCCAATTCTCTGTATTGGGAGAAGGTCAGTATTTTATTGTTAATAAATGCGTCCACTATGCGTTAGAGACTTTTGTTTTCCCACTTCTTCTGAGTATGTGTGCTAATGGGTGAGGTGATAGGAACCAATGGGGTCAATCTTGATCTAATATTAACTAAGGGAAAGGCTTTGGTCAACTTATCCCAGATATAAGTCGTATGACTAATCGAGACATATTCTTTGATATGTCCTGGTCTGTGCTGTTTTGTTGCACAGAGAATGGTGTCTAATCTTCCTACCTCTAATATATCTTTTTCTAATTTTTCCCATTGAGGTGATTGGCTCATCATGTACCACTGTGTGGTCTGTGCCATTCTTGCTGCGTAGCAATATGAAACCAGGTTTGGTAAACCAATCCCTCCATTTCTCTTATGTCTCATTAGATTCTGTTTATTTATTCTTGCTCGTTGTCCTTGCCAAAGAAATTTTAGAATTTCTTTTTGTAAAATATGTAGTTCAGCTATTGGAATGGATATTGGGAGAGTTCTAAATAAATATAATAGTTTGGGGAGTACTGTCATTTTGATTGATACGATCCTCCCATAAAATGATAACTTAAATTTTTCCCACCTAAGTAGGAGTTCCTTAATCTGCGAGAATATGGGGATATAATTTTCCTTATACAGTTTATTCACGTCACTGGTGAGGTTGACTCCTAGATATTTAAGGGATGATTTGACCCAAGTAAATCCAAAATTTATTTCTATCAGTTTTTTTGTTGTGTGTGGGAGATGAGTGCTAAGGGCCTCACATTTGTTTTCATTAATCTTATATCCTGATAGCAGACTGAATTTATTTATTGCAGAATAAATTACTGGGAGAGACAGAAGAGGCTTCGTGACTGCGAAGATGACATCATCCGCAAAGAGAGATATTTTATATTCTCTAGCTCCTACCTTAAGTCCCGCCACATCTGGATTATCTCTAATTAGTACTGCCAGAGGCTCAATACACATTGCAAACAACAGGGGAGACAAAGGGCACCCCTGCTGAGTTTTGTACTTTTGATGTTATCCCATCACCTCTTTTCCCCATCATATTAGGGTTGAAGTGGTTAGTAAAACATGACCCTGCTATATCTTGGATAGATGGTTCTGTGTATTTTTTTTTTTTTTTAAAAAAAAAGCTTTATTTGTAAGAAAACAATATACATGTTACATGTCACTGTTCTACAAATTAACATTAATACACAAGAGAGTTCCATGAACTTTTGTCCAACAGTTTGAATAATTGGGTTAGTCCATAAGAATAGATCCTTTCTTAATACAAGTTAATGAGTCAGAGGATTTGCAGATAAAGGCAGCAACATTCTAGTAAAAATATATAACAAACAACAAATAAACTGATTACATTAAAATTTCTTATATAACATAATAGCATGCTTCAGAACCTCTCAAACATTATGTAGCATGCAATGCGCATCTCTGTATCATGTATGTAGCACATTGAGGCTTTAAACATTATTGTAGTATGAGATGGAGGGAACGGGGTCTTCCTTAGGAATATCAACAGTAAACTCTCTATTTGGCTATGTGTTAGCGTCTAAGGGTGCCAGGGAAATGCGGTACTCTTCCCAAATAAAGCATATAGCATGGTAGTTATCTAGTTTTCTTAGTTTGGAATAGTGATATTGTTCCAAAGTTAAGGCCACATCAACCCTTTCTCTCCAGAAATGGATAGTTGGTAAAGTGGGCTTTTTCCAATTATATGGAATATATCTCTTAGCCACATTAATCATTAATGTCAAGAGTTTAAGTCTATATGTGCAGCGTATAGGGGGGTATATTAAACAGGAATGTCCATGGTGTTAAGGGGATAGGTGAACCCAACACCTTCTCTATTTCTTTGTTAATGTCTCACCAATATTGTTGCGCAGGTGGGCATGTCCACCAAATGTGTGTGAATTTGCCTCTGTGTTCGCAACCCCTCCAACACCTTACGTCACATACAGGTATCATTTTTCCCAACTTATCAGGAGTGAAGTGCCATCTGCAGAGCAGTTTGGTGTTCATTTCAGTGACCTGCATAGATGAAGTTGATTAGCTAATTTTTTTATATATTCTATCCCATATCTTAGTTGGTTGGTGATCTTTTAATTCTGACTCCCATCTAGTAACATATGTTGGTGTCTGTAGAGACTGATGAGAGAGGAGCATTTTATAGGATTGAGATAAGGTGTCCCTATGTGGAAGAGGTGTATAGCACATAGACTCAAAGGGTGTCATAGGTCTAGTAATATTGGGTTTGTTTTGGTGGGTCTGTAAGCCATGGGAAATCCGATGGTATACCAACCAGTTATTATAATCAAGGTTCAGAATATCTAAGATTTCCTTTTTAGTTTTTAGCTTGCCATTTTGAAGGGTAATATACCAGGGTAGGGTTTGGTGTATTTTAAGAGCATGCTGGGTGTATGTTTGAAGTTGAGTGAGAGATTTAATATCATGGAGGAGTGGAGTAAAAGGAGACTGTGGTGACAAGATTGACTTATATGACCTTAATATCTTATCCCACATCATAAGTGTTTCTTGGACTGAAGTGGGCCACAAAGATTTACCATGTTCAATATGACCTAGGGTATCTGGCGACCAACATTGGATTCTAGGGTTACCCATTTTTTGTGGTCTGCATGTTTACACCAGTCTACTATTCTTGACTTGAAAGTTGCATATTGATAAAGCTGGATATTCAGGGCTCCTATACTGCCATGTAGTTTATGGCAATATAAAATATGGGTGTCAATTCTCGGTCTCTTATGTTTCCAGATGAAAGAGTTTAATATTTTTTGGAGTTGGTATATAAGCTTGTCAGGGATAGGGATAGGAAATGTTTGGAGAAGATAAAGGATTTTTGGGAGAATAATCATCTTTACGGAGTTAACCCCACCTAACCAGGATTAGGGTCTGTGTTTCCATGATGTTAGGGTACAGATTATATGTTTTTTGAGTGGTTCAAAATTTAAAGGGATTACTTTTTGTACAGAGGGGGAAATATAAACACCCAAGTATTTGAGAGATACTGTTTGTTGTTTAAATTGATAAGTTGTGAGTAGTTGCAGATCTTGTTGTGGTGTGCCTATGTTAATGAATTCTGACTTTGAGTAGTTAATGCGAAAGAATGACATCTCGCCATATTCTCACAATGTTGACATAAATGCTGGTACAGAAGTTGCTAGGTCAGTTAAGGTGAGAATGACGTTGTCCGCGTATAAAGAAGTCTTGAATTCAGTGTGGTCTACAGCTATGCCTTTTATTTCCAGTGTATGTCTAATATATGTGGCCAAGACTTCCATTGCTAGAATAAACAAGGTAGGAGATAGAGGGCAACCTTTACGGGTACCATTGTTGATTTGAAAATGTTCTGATAGGGAATCTTTCAGTCTAATTTTGGCTGTGGGATTGTTGTAAAGGGCGAAGATGTTATTAAGAAACTCAGTGTTAAAGCCAAATCGTAAGAGAGTGTGTTTGAGGAAGGACCAGCTCATGTGGTCGAATGCTTTTTCAGCATCCATAGAAAAGATTACTGAAGGTATATGGTGAGTTGTTGTATATTCTATGAGACTTAGTATTTTGGTAGTATTGTTCCTAGCCTCTCTATGTGGGGTGAATCCTAATTGGTTAAGGTGAATCAGGTTTGGGAGGACTCTATTCAGGTGGGTGGCAATGGTTTTAGCATATAGCTTAACATCTACGTTTAGTAGGGAGATGGGGCAGAGATTTGAGGTACCACCACCTGTGCCTCTAGCATAGAGGGAGGGAATTTGGCTCCCTGAGCAATTTCATTGAAGATCATGGCTAATTTCATTGAAAACCCATCTGGTCCTGGACTTTTTCCGTTTTTAAGTGATTGAACGGCCTTTAGGATTTCTGGGATAGAGAAGGGAGAGTTAAGCTGTTCCAATTGGGGGTTTGTCAGTGTAGGTAGAGGGCATTTCTGAATGTATTGGGCTAATTTATTTTGAAGTTGGGAGGGCTCAGCATTTGGGGTTATATTGTACAAATTTGAATAGTAAGAATGGAACACCTGTAGGATCTCGAAGGTAGTAGTTTGTGGTGGTTTATTAGGGGGGTCCTAATTCATAAATATGTAATTTGAGTTTACTTTTTTTGAGGGCTCGTGCCAGGTATTTTCCAGCTCTATTGTTCTCATAGTGGAATAAGCTATTAGTCTTATGTAAAAGATTATGGTACTCTATTTGTAAAAAATCATCAAGGGCTTGTCTAGTGTTTGTTAGTTCTATTAAGATATCTGCATCTGATGGGGATTGTTTGTGAAGGAGATCTAAATTGGAGAGTTTGGTAGTGAGGTCATCATAACTTATCCTTTGGGTGCATCTCATATGGGCTCTAAGTTTTATAAATTCTCCCCTAAGTAGGCATTTGTGTGCCTCCCACACCGCAAACTGGTTAGGAGTCGAGGGGACATTTATTTGAAAATATTCTTGTATGAGTTTATTTAGCTTGTCAATTGTCTCCACTTTGGTGAGCAATGTGTCATCCAATCTCTAGAGGAATGGTGTAGTGGAGTGTGTTGGCCAATTGATGTGTAGTGACACAGCAGAATGGTCTGACCATGCTGTAGGGGATATCTGACATCTTTTCGCCTGGGGTAGGCCTATTTGATTAGTGAGAAAATAATCAATGTGTCTATGTGATCTATTGGGTTGGGAATAAAACGTGTAGTCCCTGGTAGAGGGGTGTTGAAATTTCCAAACATTATATAATTTGTGAAGTTTAAGCTGTTTCCAGAAGTATGCATGGGGTTTCGCACTGGGTTGGGAGTGAGGGTAATTGCTGTCTAAATGTGGTTGGAAATGTAGATTGAAGTCCCCTCCAATATAGGTGGGGCCTTTTGAAATATCTAATATGTGATTAAATAATTTTGTAAAGAAGGGTTTTTGGTTGCTATTAGGGGCATATAGATTAATGAATGTAACTGGTTTCCCGTATAAAAGTCCCATTAAACCCAATAATCTGCCTTCTTTGTCTATTCCCTTTTTTATTAGCGTAAAAGTTATATTTCGTCTTATTAAGATGCTTACGCCACATTTTTTAGAGGGGCCTGTACTGTGGTAATGCTGTGTATACTTAGGTGCGGCGTTCCTAGCAGCGTCTGCGGACTCAGCGAGACAACCGGAAGTGACGCCGGTATCAGTATAGTCCTTCCATAGAGAGCCAACGGAGTGCCGTAGCAGTGGCGAAACCCAGCCACTATGTAGATGAAGGAAAAAGAAAAAGATGCAGGCACTGCTGTGGGTAACTTAAAAACAATGAGTCTTTATTTGAAAAGCCATAAAAAATAAACAGCTACAACCGCTGTACAGGCATGAGCAAAAGGTCGTTTTTTGTACCTTTTGCTCATGCCTGTACAGCGGTTGTAGCTGTTTATTTTTTATGGCTTTTCAAATAATGCTGTGTATACGTTTGACCCAAGTATTTTGGTATGTTTTTCTTTTTAAAATGATTTTATTGTAGATAGAGTATGTCAACCTGTCTTTTTGAAATATCTGAAAGAGCTTTTAAACATTTACACGGGGAATTGAGGCCCTTGGCATTTTTGAAAATGAGAACAAGAGGGTGCGTCTTGCTAGGCATAGTACTAGGCATTATCTGGATAAGTTTGACAGGTGCAATTATATGTGTCTAAACTTGCCAGGTATATGTTGGGTGTTTGAGAGATAATAAGAGTCCTCCATGAATCAATCTGGTCTGAGCATGCATTTTTCTTATGTAAACAGTAAAAACAAATAACATATCTTTTCAAAAAGATAAACATAACACTGTATGTAACAATATACAACAAAATAACAAATACAAATTTATCTCTAAGTCTGAAATCAGACATTAAAAGAGAAATCATGTTTTGGGGGGGGGGGATATAAGCATAAGCAGATTCTGTAATAGTAAAAAATTATTGCCTATCTCATACTAAAGATAAGGCATAGTTATAAATGTCCTGGGGTACATATTAGCCCTGGTAGGGACAAAAAATGTGGTGAGTCTATCATGATACACCATACATTAGTGTCCTTGCTTATGTACAAAATACAAATGGAGTACCTTGTATGAAACCGTTACTTACTGCAACCTCATACCCAGCGGGTATCTGGCATTTGTCAATCTGCATGTTCAGAAAAAGTTCAAGTAGGTGAACTAGTAGAGCATATACTTCCTTGTCTCTCACTCCACTTCAGAGCTAGAAGAGTGGCTGGATCTCACCTGTCCGTCTTAGGTGTTGTTTTGTTCTTTCAAGGCATCTTTGTTTGCCAGCTTGCAGGATTGGTGCTTTGTCTTTTGGGAGTTTTCGGTCGTTGTTCCTTGGGTAATGGAGTTAGTTCCATTGGGTGATCTATACCCAGGTCTTCGTTGAAGGCTTTCATATCCTCAGGCTTATTACATATAAATCTTCTGTTGTCCTGTATGACCATAAGATGGACGGGAAACCCCCATCTACAGGGAGTGCAGAATTAATAGGCAAGTTGTATTTTTGAGGATTAATTTTATTATTGAACAACAACCATGTTCTCAATGAACCCAAAAAACTCATTAATATCAAAGCTGAATAGTTTTGGAAGTAGTTTTTAGTTTGTTTTTAGTTATAGCTATTTTAGGGGGATATCTGTGTGTCCAGGTGACTATTACTGTGCATAATTATTAGGCAACTTAACAAAAAACAAATATATACCCATTTCAATTATTTATTTTTACCAGTGAAACCAATATAACATCTCAACATTCACAAATATACATTTCTGACATTCAAAAACAAAACAAAAACAAATCAGTGACCAATATATCCATCTTTCTTTGCAAGGACACTCAAAAGCCTGCCATCCATGGATTCTGTCAGTGTTTTGATCTGTTCACCATCAACATTGCGTGCAGCAGCAACCACAGCCTCCCAGACACTGTTCAGAGAGGTGTACTGTTTTCCCTCCTTGTAAATCTCACATTTGATGATGGACCACAGGTTCTCAATGGGGTTCAGATCAGGTGAACAAGGAGGCCATGTCATTAGATTTTCTTCTTTTATACCCTTTCTTGCCAGCCACGCTGTGGAGTACTTGGACGCGTGTGATGGAGCATTGTCCTGCATGAAAATCATGTTTTTCTTGAAGGATGCAGACTTCTTCCTGTACCACTGCTTGAAGAAGGTGTCTTCCAGAAACTGGCAGTAGGACTGGGAGTTGAGCTTGACTCCATCCTCAACCCGAAAAGGCCCCACAAGCTCATCTTTGATGATACCAGCCCAAACCAGTACTCCACCTCCACCTTGCTGGCGTCTGAGTCGGACTGGAGCTCTCTGCCCTTTACCAATCCAGCCACGGGCCCATCCATCTGGCCCATCAAGACTCACTCTCATTTCATCAGTCCATAAAACCTTAGAAAAATCAGTCTTGAGATATTTCTTGCCCCAGTCTTGACGTTTCAGCTTGTGTGTCTTGTTCAGTGGTGGTCATCTTTCAGCTTTTCTTACCTTGGCCATGTCTCTGAGTATTGCACACCTTGTGCTTTTGGGAACTCCAGTGATGTTGCAGCTCTGAAATATGGCCAAACTGGTGGCAAGTGGCATCTTGGCAGCTGCACGCTTGACTTTTCTCAGTTCATGTGCAGTTATTTTGCGCCTTGGTTTTTCCACACGCTTCTTGCGACCCTGTTGACTATTTTGAATGAAACGCTTGATTGTTCGATGATCACGCTTCAGAAGCTTTGCAATTTTAAGAGTGCTGCATCCCTCTGCAAGATATCTCACTATTTTTTACTTTTCTGAGCCTGTCAAGTCCTTCTTTTGACCCATTTTGCCAAAGGAAAGGAAGTTGCCTAATAATTATGCACACCTGATATAGGGTGTTGATGTCATTAGACCACAGCCCTTCTCATTACAGAGATGCACATCACCTAATATGCTTAATTGGTAGTAGGCTTTCGAGCCTATACAGCTTGGAGTAAGACAACATGCATAAAGAGGATGATGTGGTCAACATACTCATTTGCCTAATAATTCTGCACTCCCTGTGTAAGGGATCTTCTTGTTGCGGAGCAAGGTGGTCAGTGGGGTGAATTCCTTCCATCGCTCAAGAGTTCTTGTGGAGAGATCTTGGTATATTTGAATAACATTACCCTGGAATCTTACAGGTTGTTGCCTTCTGGATTGATTAAGCAACATTTCTTTTTCAAGGAAATTCTAAAATCTGATGATAATGTCTCTGGGCGGGGCTGTATCTGGAGGTTTAGGCCTCAAGGCCCTGTGTGCCCTTACCCAGAGGATGTTCTCAGTTTATGATGATTCCTTTATGGCGGTAAAAAGGGCTTGGAGATATTCTGGAAAGTCTCTAGGCAAAATTGATTTGGGAACTTCTCTCAGTCTCAAATTCTTCCTCCTACTCCTGTTCTCTAAGTCGTCGATTTTATCCATCAATACATAAATAGTATCCTGTTGTGTAGAGGAGCTGTTATCAAGACGAATAATATCATCCCTAATTTCTTCAGTATTAGCCTCCAGCATTTCGACTCTAGAGCCCATGGACTGTAATTCTTGTTTGCGTTCCATGAGCTCTTCGCTGAGATAGGTCCTAAAGATATCAGATATCTCTTGTTTTTATGCAAAGTGTGACAAAAGTGAAGCAGGTATTGAAGTGGTTTCCTCTATAATAGGGGTAGTTACAGGTCCCTCCGTTTGTATATTGGGAGAAGGTTTATATTTACAGCTAGAGCTAGCTATGGGTGATTGTTTTGCATTAAAGTATGAGGGCATAGTGTGTGCCTTGGTCGGTGACTTAGCTGATTTATCAGCTTTTGTCAGCCTTTTGGATGCCATATGACTCACTAGGTAAGTAAGTTGGCCCGTAATAGGGGTGTTGGTGCCTGCCTAATTACTGTGTCTCTCAGAGAGGATTTTAAGTAGTCTGTTGTTTATTAATGGGAGTCAGTGATCCCACCTGTCCGATGGTATGCTGTGTTGATGTTTATAGCGTATCTCGCTGCTAATTGTTAAGTAGCCCCCACATGTTTGTGGCTTTATATTGCTATTTTGGGCCCTTTCAATCACTAGTTACTGGATTATGTCCCCCAGCTTTTATCTAAGGTCCTCAAGTGTAGGTTTAGCAGTATATATCTTTAGTGCAGTTTTTGCTATGTGCTTACTCCTGCCAGTTATTTCCCACGTGCGGTCTTACCTTGGCTCCGGCATTATGTATGGAGAGCGGGCAGGTTATGAAGGGGACTTCACTGTGCTCTCACCATCTCCCGGGCTGTTACTCACTCACTCTTTGGTGTCTGGTTTGACCGGTTGCAATGTGAGCTGTGCGGCTGTTTGTAAAGTTGTTGCGGCCTTGGGCATGAGGCAATAAGATGGCGCCCATGGTGCATATAGGCCGATAGTTCCGGTCTGCAGGCATCTTGTTGTAGGACTGTACAGTGAGTTGCTGCACCTCAAAAAGGTTACCACCATGTTAAGGCGATACTCCCCATCACGGCTGCTGGGATATACCGGGTATAGGGAGAAGTTTTATAGCCCCCAGGCAGTGTTGAAAGACCCTACATATGGAGCTCAGGAATTATGCGACCGCATTGTTGCGACCAGGCTCCGCTCCCCAGATGGTTCTGTGTATTTTAACTCCAGTTTCTGTAAAAAAAATATTGTTTCTCGTTTCACTCTGTCCTGTAGTTGACTGACCATGACTTGCCACCTTGTTACAAAGAATTCTCTGATGTCTTCGACAAATTAGAGGTCCAGACCTTACCCCCCAATAGGACCTATGCCTGTCCAATAGATTTAATACCTGGCAGCCAAATTTACCCACTATCTCAACCCGAACTCGTACATTTTAAAGATTACTTAGAGGAAAACTTGAATAAAGGTTTAATTAGACCGTCCACATCCTCAGCTGGGGCTGGTATATTTTTTGTCAAGAAAAGGACGTGAGTCTTAGGCCAATCATAGACTATAGACAACTTAACAAGTGTACAATAAAGAACAGGTACCTTCTACCGCTCATCCCAGAGCTAATAGAATGGTTGCCGGGAGCTAAGATTTACACCAAGCTAGACCTTAGGGGGGCTTACAACCTCTTAAGAATTATAGCTGGGGATGAGTGGCTGACAGCATTCCACACCTGTTACAGCCTTTTTGAATATACTGTTATGCCTTTTGGCGTGTGTAATGCCCCAGCAACGTTTCAGTGTTTCATTAATGACATTTTCCGTGATTTGCTTGATGTGTGTATATTTATTTATCTTGACAATATTTTAATTTACTCTGATAGCTTACAGAACCATCTCCAACACGTTAAATTAGTTACACAACCTTTATGCTAAACTGGAAAAATGTATTTTGAACACTACCACTATCTCTTTTCTTGGTTACCATATATCCCCTTCAGGTATTTCTATGGATAACAGTAATAAAGAAACAATCACCAAATGGCCTACTCCTACTGTCAGGGTATCTGTGAAGATTATTAAATTATATATATATATATATATATATATATATATATATATATATATTTATAGATAGATAGATAGATAGATAGATATAGATATATGTATACTTTACAAATTCCAGTTCAGCCCACCAGATTGACAGCAGCCTGGGTACAAGGATACAAATGCATACACAAACCAGAGATGCACTCACAGGTCTTTTTCACACAAAGATTTTAATGGAACGTTTTCGGGGGTTCACAACCCCTTCATCAGCATACAACAGTGCAAAAAACAAGCTCTTTTATAGTGTATATTACAACCAAAAGAAATACACAAACCTAGTGATCTCCAAAAGTACGCCAAATATTTCGTCTTTGGAACGCAAATTGCGTTCCACAGTGAATGCCGAAACCGGAAGTTCAACTACATCACTTCCGGTTTTCACCAGAGGTAGTAAAATTCAAATAACGATAACAAAAAGGTGTCAAATGCAAAATAAACATAATTCGTAAAGTGACACATTATGCGTGAGTGGCAACATGTGAAAAAAAATGATCAATGAAACATGTTTAAAGAAAATGATGAATACGAAAATGTTATATTTGTACAATCTTGTCACCATGGCAACAGCCACCATGGTAACCTTGGTAAACACACAGTAGTATGTGAAAGTTAAATCGAATCATATAATTGTCACAGTGAGGATGACAAGTGCTGTTATATTAAAATCTGAAATGAACCACACAAGTTATATACTTATGTATAAACAGATAAGGGGTATATTTTCATAAATACTAATAATAGTTATGACTCTTCATAACTAGTTAAAAACGTGAATTGGGCTATATCATAGTGCTGGTAATGGCAATCATGTTGCACCTAAAGTGGAAACAGAGAAGCAAATAGTAGTTACTGTAGTGAGAGACCTGAACACATCGGCCTATTGGGGTACGCAAGGGAAAACTTGGATAATGACCCTTATGTATCTACAAGCAGACCATGCCGTATCATGTACATGATATTGAAATACAAACCCAGGTTGCACAATTAGAGAAATGTATGCATGTATCTGTGGGACATAAACCATAATATGGCCAATAAGAAGGTGCATCCTAGTAACATGCAAGAATAAATGCAAAGATATATACAATAATGTCCCCCGCTTCAGTGAGCCGTATGACCTACATAAACAAAAGAAACTTGAGTGTATTGAAAATAGAGTAACTCATCAAGATTGGCCAGGCTTCCACTGAAGGACATGGAAGCGAAAGATCCCAATCCACAGTGCTGCGAGTAACATGCAAACCTCACCCAGTAAAGAGAGTGGTATTGCATAAAACAAACACAGAGCCACCATGCCCCCTTATGGTACCCCAAGTATGTAGCACATTTGGTCAGGGTTACAGGAGGGTCTTGAAGTCTGGCATGGTGTTTAAGCCACCGGGTTGTATAGTGCCCAGTCGGAACATCCATTGAGCCTCACACCTGAGGAGTTGTTTATTGTGATCACCACCCCTCTTCAATGGGGGTATATGATCAATTAAGATATAGCGGATGGAGGAAATTGAATGTCCCTTGTTGGAGCAGTGTCACGACACTGGTTGTTCTGAGTCACCTTGTTGTAAGGCAGTCCTTATGGCATGCCGATGATTGGCCATGCGCTCACATAGTGATACACTACGTGAGTGGTAGTGCACATAATCGAGTGTCTTATGGTAAATGTCCGGTTTGTATGTGGGTGATGGAATATTTTAGTGCCAATTAGGCCATTGCAGGTCGTGCAGCCTAGGCAGCGGTAGTAACCTTTGATATTGCTTCTAATGCTGGATGTGTAGCTCAGTTTAGGGTCCGACTTCATCAGGAGATCTTTGAGGTTGGTACCCCTCTTGAAACCCACCATGGGTTTTAGGTTATTCGTGAACGGCAATTTTGGGTCAGAGGACATAATGGGCCAATGTTGGCGGAGGATTTGACCAGTATTCTTAGTTGCTGGAGTAAAGGTAGTGGACATGATTAGCTTGTCCGATGTGTCCCGTTTAGGTTTAGGTCAAATTAATTCTGATTGTGTTAATGTAGACACAGATTCCATGGTTTCTTGGATCACAGATGTTTTGTAACCCCTTGACCGGAATCTCTCACCCACACCTACCAGTTGGGAGACCCCAGTTGCAATATCAGAGCTATTCCACATGGTTCTGATGAACTGCAATTTTATAATGCCCTTCAATAAGGCTGGGGGATGGCAGCTGTCCGCCCTGAGTATGGAGTTGCGGTCGGTAGGTTTGTGATATAGTGTGGTGCCAAGATTTTCTGAATTCTTAAAGACTGTCAGGTCAAGAAAATTGATGGATTGGTCGTCCACTGCCATTTTAAATCTGACATTACTTTCAGTATTGTTGTAAAGTTCAAACCAGCTCTGGAGTTCCTCCATGGCGCACTTTTGGAGATCACTAGTTTTGTGTATTTATTTTGGTTGTAATATACACTATAAAAGAGCTTGTTTTTTTTGCACTGTTGTATGCTGATGAAGGGATTGTTAACCCTGAAAACATTACATTAAAATCTTTGTGTGAAAAAGACCTATTTAATATATATATATATATGGTTGTTAAGACCACATGATTAATTATACATGAAACTGGTTACAGCAGTTGTATTTACTCTGCTAAATGATTCTTGGCTGTGTTAACCAGCCCCCTCTCTTATTCATCAATGAAATTGTTTGCATAGTTATTTCAGAAAGAACAAAGGCTTAGACTGTTGTATAAATAAAACCAGTGGGCTATTTCAAAGTGAATATGAGCATGATTGAGCCTCAGAGGTATATGCCCATATATGGGTTTCCTGCCCAAGATGGGTAATGAACTCACAGGCCCCCTGTGGGGAATAGACGGTCCATTTGTGGGAATGATTGAATCTACAACATGTTCAAGAAATTGTAGTTTTTACCATCTACATGTTAAATGATCCCCTGTTGAGCTACATACGCATCCTGCCCAGCCATGTGTTCCTTGGGAACATAGAAGCCAACATATGACATTGCAGCTGTTAAATTCATTTTTAGAATACAGCCTGTATAATTTTAAATACTGTATAAAAATTTGTATTATGGACCTAAGAAGCAGTGACTAATAGTAACATATTAGATAAATATTTACTGAGCTTGATAAATACTGCAAATAGATGCATAATGTTTGACATTTTAACATTGTTTCTTTATTTTACAGACAGAAAGAGTCCTATAAATATTAGTCATAAACATGGATATCTTCTATTTTATCATAGAAATTGATAAAATACTGGTGTGTGGTGTCAAATTGTACATTTTCTGTTATGCTAAGTAAATATAGATGCAATACAATACCAGGATATTGAATGCTATGATTCTGGGGAGAGCAAACAATTGACAGTGTAATTGCTTATTGGTATGATCGCTAGAAACATGCTTGTATTTGGTATTGGAACAATCAGAAAAATGACATTATATTATCCCATTATACATTTTATTATATCATCTATAATTAAAATTGTAAATGATTAATACAAGGAAGTAAAGTAGTTTAAATAATCACGTTATAAGGATGTATTGAACTGTGGCAATTTTTGATGATAAGACTGCATTCCTGGTTGTTTACTGCCCCCTAGGGGATTAAAACTGGTATGACAGTCAAATTAATTGACTGTTTAAAACATATGCAAATCCAAATAACCAATCAATGCTCAGCTCCATTAAGGGCGGATCAGGGACAAGCATCAAAAGGGCCTATCAAAATCTTGTGGGAATGATTAAAGAAACAGGGGAGGAATTATTTATTTTTGGAATAAAGGTCCAGACAACTCACTGCTAAAGAAAGACAGACAAAAAGAAGCATTAACTTTTGGAGAGAAAACATATAGGCTTTGGTGCCAAGCATATTCTCTGCCATTTTTGGAGACACTTTCTTGAACAAAGAAAGATTAAAAATTCTTGAAGTCTATAACTGTGCACATTGTGAGTAAACCCTCCATAGATGACCCACAAGAAACTCTGGAATATGAAACATTGATTTGCTTATTAGGGTAAAGTATATAATTTGATATTTTAAAGCAAATACATTCATTATTGCTACAGTCTAATTGCAGTTAGTATATTTAAAAGGGCCCAATTTGCATTTTAAACTTGTTTCATGTTTCATAGCCCTGTGTATTTTAAAACTAATCATTAATGCTAAGTAATTTATCTTTGCAAATACATATATATATATAAATATATATATATATATATATATATATATATATATATATATATATATATATATATATATATAATTCCCATCATAGAAAAAAGGCACTCACTGGACTTAGCACAATATCCAATTTTTTATTTCAATTCAAGCACATATCATAAAGACATAACGTTTCAGTGTTATATTAACACCTTTATAAAATGTCAGGTCACAGAACAAAACATGTCCCCATAAAAACTCCTAACACCATAACCCATATCCTCACCTTATATACACTTAAAAATCCTGGTTCAACTCCCGATGATGTCATCACGCTATAGGGTGAGCATGATGCGTCATCCCAATTTGATTGGCTCTAGGTTCCCATAGTAACCACTTAAACAGAACGTGTGGTCCCGTCCACAACCGCAAATGACATAACTGTCAACATAACAGCACAAAGGCAGGTATCCAAACGGAATAATAGGTAAAGCACAACAGTGCCCAACTCAATTTGATATTACCATAATAGGAAATCCTCATTAATCCTAAATTATTCCAGATACAATACAGCCTTCATGTCATGTTGCGGAGATGCAATCACATCCACTGCAAAAAATAAAATCAATCATTGTAACATTACATATATTATGTTGTGTCTTTGCAGCAAACACAGATTTATTCTCCCATCTACATCAGATAATCAAACTGAAGGTGAACAAACTGACCAATTAATACAAATATACACTAACTTCTTCATGGCACATGGCACCCTCATATGCTAATCTTTACATTGCATGGTATGAGCAGATGGCCTTGAAACCGTTTAGCCACCCCCACATCAGGTATTATGTACGTTACATAGATGACGTGTTCCTGGTGTGGGGAGGGACTATAGATGAATTAAAGCAATGGGTGTCATGTTTAAACTCTATGGACTGTCTCATAAGATTCAAATTGGAATATAGTGAGACATTGATTCACTTTCTGGATCTCAATATATTTAAGGTTGAGGCCGGGGAGGGTTACTCCTTTGGCACATATTTATACACAAAGTTGACTGACCGAAATTCTTTATTGGAGGCTAAAAGTTTTCACCCTAGACACCAAAAGGTGGGGATAGTTACATCTCAGCTCACTAGGGTTATCCACAACAATAGTGAAGTACCCACTATGTTGGAACAGCTAATAGAGATGGAGATGAAGTTGATAAAAAGAAGTTATGATAGTGTTATGGTCCGAGACATTAAAGAGAGATTGCTGGAAAACACAGTGGAAAAGATATCTGAAAAACCAAAGGAGGTGACACCACAGCTAAACTTTGTGACCACATATACTCCTATAAGTCAGACAATGACAAGATTGGTATGCCAACATTGGTCTCTTCTTGAAATGGATACCACGCTCCCATTTCAGGGGAACAAGCCACCATGGATGGTACACAGGCGGGCAGATAATCAGTGGGATTTGCTGGTAAAAACTGATCCAGTAGGATGCTATCAAAGTGAAACCTGGCTAAAGTCCTCAAGCAAGGGATGTTTTACCTGTGGGAATTGCACATCATGCAATAGCATGATGAGGGGTAAAACCTTCCAACATCCCCACATGAATAAACATTACAGCATTCACCATAGGCTCACATGTGCCAGCACACATGTAATATACATGTTAGTTTGCCCATGTTCCCTGGTGTATATTGGGAAAACAATCACAAGCTTCAGGGACAGGATGGCGAATCATTGTTGTGCCATTCAGGAAGCCCTCAAAACAGGGGACTTGGAACAGCCAGTGGCACGTCATTTTGTACAATATAAACACAGTGTATCCAGCATGAAAACAATGGTAATTGACCATATTCCTCCTCTGGCTAGGGGATGTAACAGAGCAAAAAGGCTTATCCAAATGGAGACGAAATGGATTTACACATTGGATACCCTGATACCAAGGGGACTTAATACTTACTTTGACTTTGGGCCATTCTACACTAAATAACCAATGGACTGGCTGTACAGTAACAGCAACACTATCTGATTGATTTAAAAGGTCATCAATACCTGCAAGGATCCTACATGAATTTTCATTCTAGTGGGTACTCACGGGTTTCTATCCATACGTTAGGAGGCATGAAGAAGATAGTTATGACTGTATATAAAATATGAATTTGTAATAATGAGTCGGTTTGTTCACCTTCAGTTTGATTATCTGATGTAGATGGGAAAATAAATATGTGTTTGCTGCAAAGACACAACATGTTTGCAGTGGATGTGATCTCGTCTCTGCAACATGACATGAAGGCTGTATTGTATCTGGAATAATTTAGGATTAATGAGGATTTCCTATTATGGTAATATCAAATTGAGTTGGGCACTGTTGTGCTTTAAAAGAAGTTTAAAAAACATAAGCACTTCCTAAGTGACTGGCACACTTACTTAAATATGTAAATTCTGAAAAATATGCCAGAATAGTTAAATGAGTATATATATATATATATATATACACATATAAAAAGTGCAATGCAATATGCAGTAAGCAAAAAAGCAAACAATGTTAGTATAACTCTGAGTGTGGTAATTCGATTCGTTTCAATGTTCAGCTGAGATATGGAGTCCACAGTGATCCGTGCATTGTGTAACAAAGCACAAAGACAACACGCTCCCAATGTGTGATAGTACCTGACCTTAGTATGTTTGAAAACATCCCAAGTAGGAGCGGTAATTCAAAAGATGATAGAAACCGAGCTGATGTGCCCATTTGATGCTGTACCCGCAATCTCAGCAGGATAGACTGAAGAGCCTTCGCTGCTGCGGTGTATTGATCGAAGTGCTGCTCCGTGTGAAAAAGGGTCTCCGGTGACACCTTTATGTAGGAAAACTGTGAAACAGACACTTTAAAAGACATCACATTAGGCTGTGATGTAAACTAACCTCTTGGAAAAAGTCTGGTGGAGACCAGAGGAAACGCGTTGAGGCATCTGTACTCACCCCCGTTAAGACTTTCAGAACAGCTGACCGGCTGCAACGCGAATGGATTTCATGCATTTGGCTTGAGGAACAGCGGACTGACTGACTAAAGATCCTAGGGTTTCCGGCAGCTCTGCATAAACCTTAACTGTGGGGGAGTCTCATTACGGTGATATAATCACACACTGCATCTAATTGTTTTTATCCTCTATGTTTATTATTGTTTATGCGCTTTAACTTTTAGTAGAGACTTTTACTCTTAGATTGGGCTGTGCGCTCTTTTTCCTTTTGTATTTCACTGTTGTGCTTTACCTATTATTCCGATTAGATACCTGCCTTTGTGCTGTTATGTTGACAGTCATGTCATTTGCGGTTGTGGACGGTACCACACGTTCTGTTTAGGTGGTTACTATGGGAACCTAGAGTCAATCAAATTGCGATGACACATCACGATCACGCTATAGCATGATGACGTCATCTGGAGTCGATGCGATATGGCGAACCGGGATTTTTAAGTGTATATAAGGTGAGAATATGGGTTATGGTGTTAGGAGTTTTTATGGGGACATGTTTTGTCCTGCAACCTGACATTTGACAAAGCTGTTAATATAACACCGAAACATTATGTCTTTATGACATGTGCTTGAATTGGAATTAAAAAATTTATATTGTGCTAAGTCCAGTGAGTGCCTTTTTTCTATGATGGGAATTGTCTACACTAACAGGAAGTGCACCCTGGCAGCTGTGATAAACTTGTAAGACTGTGCTTATTCTTCTTGGGAAATTTATATTTATTTATATATATATTTATATATATATTTATATATATATATATATATATATATATATATATATATATATATATATATATATATATATACATTTCCCAAGAAGAATAAGCACAGTCTTACAAGTTTATAAAAAAAATATATATTTTCAAAAATATTAATATTAATTTTGAAATACATGATTCTGTACGACTCTAATTAAAACACCACATGTTATATTGGTATAGAATCATTCATTTCAAAATTAATATTAATATTTTTGAAAATATATATTTTTTTCTCCTGTTGGTCAAAATTGTATTAGCGTTTTATTTTAACTAAATACTAAGTCAATATAATAATGTCTGTAATCAGAAGTGAATCATTTGAATCTGTATATAGTGTTGAAATTTGTTCCCCCTGAAATTACCCCACACTCAGGGTGATGTTCTTAAGATGGACATTATAGGCCACTTGAAAAAAAGGTGTAATATTGCGGGTGACTTTAATGATATGGATATGCTTGCAATTAAGGCTAAAATATTGCTATTGATGATGGAAGGTGGAATTAAAAAAGTGAATTATTCAAAGAATTATTAATAATTAATCAATGCAAAAATCTCAAAAAATTGGATGAACTTATACTAAAATATTGGCCCCTGGTAATATGCATTATTGACGTATAGAAAAGGAATTGATAATACAGGGGCTAGAAGATAGTATTCGCTCCTCACGCAGATGCGAAGATAATTTAGATATAGCCGAAAATAAAATTGATGAGTTTGCCCAAAACATGGCCACCTTACAAAAGCATAACCTAAATTTACTAGCCAAAATTCAAGAGTTAAATAAACAACTCGCACAAAGCCAGAAAGAACTAAGTGGTTTAAAAAGGCTGTATCATCATAATGAAAACCCCTCTATTAACAATGAGAATAATGCAGATAATTCTAACTCCCTTAAGGAATAGGAAAATAGCACTATATTGAATATATAGTGATAGTGTGCACCAATGTGAAAATAGTTAAAACTAAAATACAGATGAAAAAAACAAAATGAAAGTGCTCATACATGTAAATACAATGAAACAAATAGTTGTGAATATGCCAGTTCAAAGGAAGTCCAAGAAACAATTTAAATGGAAGTCCAAAAAAGTTTAAATAAAACCTTGACTGGTATCGCAGACGTAGACACAGTCTCTGATATGGTGGTGAGTTAAAACGCTGGGCTGCTTTTCTTGGGACTGAGTGATCGATCAGTGCATCTATAGGATGGACAAAAAATGACAGCGCCTCGTGGTGTAGACAAACTTTAGAATGTGGTATTAAACTAGAAAATGGATGGAGATATACTCACAAAAGTACTGGCACTCTTATGTAAAGAAGTGCGAATGTGCGGGCTGACATTCAACAGCAATCAGTACGCTGAATAGCGGAACCTCCAAAGAGTCAGAGATGCAGCCGTGGACTCTCCTCCATAGTGCAAGGGAGATCTTCAATATTAGCACGATTACCTCTCTGTGTCTGGAGCGAGTGGCACAATCGGCAATTGATAGACAGCTTGTACGTTTGAAAACTCCCCCAGTGAAGCAGAGGGAGACAATTGGATAAAAGCTGTGACAAAGTATAAACTTAAAACAGTGTATGTTTTATTTTGACGAGCTTAAAACGGTGCAACATTTAGATAAGTGTTTTCTGAAAATAACATATATATTGGTTTAATAAATCAAAAAAGTAGTATTCAGTTTGGAAACGTTTGTGTGTAAAGTATTCAGTGGATCCGTATTTGATCTGAGTGTTTTAAAAGATCATCTGTGCATTTGATTAAATAAAAAAATTATAAAATGGTATTTCCTAAAAAATAAAATAAAAATAGCAAAGAGAGTATTGATGATATTAAAAATCTGGGCTTCATTGATGTATATCTGGTCATTTATTAAAATCATATGAGATTTTATTAAAAACGAATACGGAATAGTCAGACTCAGAATTCTAAACTATTGGCAAAAAAGAAAACAAGTTAATTTTGCATGCATAGACAACTGAAGATATACGCACAAATACACACATACAGTGTGTATACATATATACGTGTGCATATGTGCGCAGATGTGGAAGTGTATGCGCATACATACATACTTTGTATCTTGAGTAGTGAAATGAGAGCGATCTTTCGTTAGGATATCTGTATGTATATGGGTATATGCGAGGCAAAAAAATATAAATCGAGTGAATATCCTCGAGAAAAAAAAAAAAATTAAATGAATTTTTCTCAAAACAATTCTGATAACACAGGCGAGTAAAAAATGTCTGATAAAAACGTGACTAGATGTAGGATGTTAAAGTTAATTCACAAATATAAATCTAAATTTTTTTGCTAAAAAGAAAAACTGTTAGAAAACACAGATGGGTGACATATAACAAGAGGATGCGTGTAGGGTTTTCTTGATAGTTTGCAAGTATGAATCTTGCTATTCACTAAAAAAGCAGATTGCTAGGAATATAAAATATGAATAGATATTAATATTATTTGGCATGTTTCATCAATATCATCAATAAATGGGTGTTGTGGTGTGTGAAGAATAAGAGTAATAATATATAAAATATCAGAATAGGATGTAGAGAATTCACATTAGCTGAATACAGAACTGTGGAAATTAAACATTGTCCAATGGGATAAAAATGATAATGATTAGCGTATATAATATATTGTTGACATTATAAAGTTTCTGAGAATAATGGTATTGACGTATAAAATTTAGGTGTAAAAAATCGATATTTACTAAATAGAGGATCGTTGATAAAAAAGACATTATTCAATACAGGTGGCCCTCGTTTTACAACGGTTCAATTTACACCGTTTCAGAATAACAACCTTTTTTTCCAGTCATGTGACTGCTATTGAGAAGCAGTGCATTTATTAAAATAGCCAGTAGGTGGAGCTGTCCGCTGGTTTTGCAGCGCAGCCAAGCAAGATGAAATTAATCAGTTTAACCAGACCTGAGCTATCGAGCAGATTTCAAAGGAACAAGATCTTCCTGTCTATAAATCAGTCCAGATTGGAATGCATAGAAAGAACTGTTTGCAGAAAAATGCATGTGAAGTCTGTGTTGTGGGATTATTTTATTAGGTTTATAATGCTGTTTAGCATTTAAAGTCTTCATTTCAAAGCTTTAAAAATAATTTATTAGGTGTTACTTATGACAATTTTGAGAGGCACCTGGAACTTATCTCCCTCACTTCCCATTGACTTACATTATAAACTGGGTTTCAATTTACAACGGTTTCGATTTACAACCATTCCTTCTGGAACCTAACCCCGGGGTAAACTGAGGGCTACCTGTAATTTATATGTGGGATATTGGAAGAATTTGATGTGTATATATGACATGTATGAATACGTGTGAATGTATATCCACATTCACATAATTAAGGATACATATCTAACCAGATAGTACCTTAGGAGGCTAATATAGGAATCAATAAAAACTCAGAGCAAGATGATAAATTGATGATGATGTGCCATAGGAGGGGTTATATCACCTGCTGGCACTCAGATAACATATGGGGGCCTAGTTATCAAGCCGTCAACCTCAAATACGCTGGAATTCCGCATCGTATTTGTGGTGAGGCTGATACGCCTTTGTTATCAAAGGCTCGAGACCGGCAAAAGTAGAATTTTGTGACGTAAGCATCGATCCGCCGGACTCAGTCTGACACAGATCGATTCTTACGTCACTCCAGATGTTCCGCACACAAGTGCAGCACATTCTCACTACTTTTGCTAGTTATCAAAAAACTAGCAGGTACGCTCGGCACTTTTACGGCCCAGCGTACCTGGTTTTCAATCCGCCACCCCTGGAGGCGGCGGATCCCATAGGAATCAATGGGAGTCTGACCATAGCGAAAGTACAAGTTCGCTGCTGACAGACATCCCATTGATTTCTCTGGGAGCTGTCTGCACCTAACACCCTAACATGTACCCCGAGTCTAAACACCACTAATCTGTCCCCCCTACACCGCCGTAACTAAATAAAGTTATTACCCCCTAAACCGCCGCTCCCGGAGCCCACCGCAAGCTACTCTATACATATTAACCCCTAAACCGCCGCTCCCGGAGCCCACCGCAACTATAATAAATGTATTAACCCGTAAACCGCCACTCCCTGAACCCGCCACAACCTATATTAAATGTATTAACCCCTAATCTGCCCCCCCTACACCGTCGCCACCTATAATAAATTTATTAACCCCTATCCTGCCCCCCCTACACCGTCGCCACCTATAATAAATTTATTAACCCCTATCCTGCCCCCCCTACACCGTCGCCACCTATAATAAATTTATTAACCCCTAATCTGCCCCCCCCTACACCGTCGCCACCTATAATAAATTTATTAACCCCTATCCTGCCCCCCACTACGCCGCCGCCACTGTAATAAAATTATTAACCCCTAAACCTAAGTCTAACCCTAACCCTAACGCCCCCCTAACTTAAATATTAATTAAATAAATCTAAATAAATTAACTCTTATTAACTAAATGAATCCTATTTAAAACTAAATACTTACCTTAAAAATAAACCCTAATATAGCTACAATATAAATAATAATTATATTCTAGCTATCTTAGGATTTATATTTATTTTACAGGTACCTTTCAATTTATTTTAACCAGGTACAATAGCTATTAAATAGTTATTAACTATTTAATAGCTTACCTAGCTAAAATAAAGAGAAATGTACCTGTTAAATAAATCCTAACCTAAGTTACAATTACACCTAACACTACACTATACTTTAATAAATTATTCCTATTTAAAAATAAATACTTACCTGTAAAATAAACCCGAAGATAGCTACAATGTAATTAATTATTATATTGTAGCTATCTTAGGATTTATATTTATTTTACAGGTAACTTTGTATTTATTTTAGCCAGTTAGAATAGTTATTAAATAGTTATTAACTATTTAATAACTACCTAGCTAAAAGAAATACAAAATTACCTGTAAAATAAATCCTAACTTAAGTTACAATTAAACCTAATACTACACTATCATTAAATTAATTAAATAAACTACCTAGAAATAACTACAATTAAATACAATTACATAAACTAACTAAAGTACAAAAAATAAAAAAGCTAAGTTACAAAAAATAAAAAAATAAGTTACAAACATGTTAAAAATATTACAACAATTTTAAGCTACTTACACCTAATCTAAGCCCCCTAATAAAATAACAAACCCCCCCAAAATAAAAAAATGCCCTACCCTATTCTAAATTAAATAAATTTCAAAGCTCTTTTACCTTACTAGCCCTTAAAAGGGCCATTTGTGGGGGCATGCCCCAAAGAAAACAGCTCTTTTGCCTGTAAAAGAAAAATACAACCCCCCCAACATTAAAACCCACCACCCACATACCCCTAATCTAACCCAAACCCCCCTTACAAAAACCTAACACTAATCCCCTGAAGATCATCCTACCTTTAGTTGTCTTCACTCAGCCGAGCCACCGATGGAACTGAAGAGGACATACGGAGCGGAAGAAGTTAATCCTCCAAGCGGCGCTGAAGAAATCTTCCATCCGATGAAGTCATCATCCAGGCGGCGCTAAAGAAAAGTCTTCGATCCGGCCGATGTCATCTTCAAAGAGGCGCTGAAGAGGTCTTCTATCCGGGCGAAGTCATCTTCCAAGCCGGGTCTTGAATCTTCCTTCCGCCGACGCGGAACCACCTTCTTCACCGACGGACTACGACGAATGACGGCTCCTTTAAGGGACGTCATCCAAGATGGCGTCCCCTCAATTCCGATTGGCTGATAGGATTCTATCAGCCAATCGGAATTAAGGTAGGAAAATTCTGATTGGCTGATGGAATCAGCCAATCAGATTCAAGTTCAATCCGATTGGCTGATCCAATCAGCCAATCAGATTGAGCTCGCATTCTATTGGCTGATCGGAACAGCCAACAGAATGCGAGCTCAATCTGATTGGCTGATTCCATCAGCCAATCAGATTTTTCCTACCTTAATTCCGATTGGCTGATAAAATACTATCAGCCAATCGGAATTGAGGGGACGCCATCTTGGATGACGTCCCTTAAAGGAGCCGTCATTCGTCGTAGTCCGTCGGTGAAGAAGGTGGTTCCACGTCGGCGGAAGGAAGATTCAAGACCCAGCTTGGAAGATGACTTCGCCCGGATAGAAGACCTCTTCAGCGCCTCTTTGAAGATGACATCGGCCGGATTGAAGACTTTTCTTCAGCGCCGCCTGGATGATGACTTCATCGGATGGAAGATTTCTTCAGCGCCGCTTGGAGGATTAACTTCTTCCGCTCCGGATGTCCTCTTCAGTTCCATCGGTGGCTCGGCTGAGTGAAGACAACTAAAGGTAGGATGATCTTCAGGGGATTAGTGTTAGGTTTTTGTAAGGGGGGTTTGGGTTAGATTAGGGGTATGTGGGTGGTGGGTTTTAATGTTGGGGGGGTTGTATTTTTCTTTTACAGGCAAAAGAGCTGTTTTCTTTGGGGCATGCCCCCACAAATGGCCCTTTTAAGGGCTGGTAAGGTAAAAGAGCTTTGAAATTTATTTAATTTAGAATAGGGTAGGGCATTTTTTTATTTTGGGGGGGTTTGTTATTTTATTAGGGGGCTTAGATTAGGTGTAAGTAGCTTAAAATTGTTGTAATATTTTTAACATGTTTGTAACTTATTTTTTTTTTGTTGTAACTTAGCTTTTTTATTTTTTGTACTTTAGTTAGTTTATGTAATTGTATTTAATTGTAGTTATTTGTAGGTAGTTTATTTAATTAATTTAAATGATAGTGTAGTATTAGGTTTAATTGTAACTTAGGTTAGGATTTATTTTACAGGTAATTTTGTATTTCTTTTAGCTAGGTAGTTATTAAATAATTAATAACTATTTATTAACTATTCTAACTAGCTAAAATAAATACAAAGTTACCTGTAAAATAAATATAAATCCTAAGATAGCTACAATGTAATTATTAATTATATTGTAGCTATCTTAGGGTTTATTTTACAGGTAAGTATTTATTTTTAAATAGGAATAATTTATTAAAGTATAGTGTAGTGTTAGGTGTAATTGTAACTTAGGTTAGGATTTATTTAACAGGTACATTTCTCTTTATTTTAGCTAGGTAAGCTATTAAATAGTTAATAACTATTTAATAGCTATTGTACCTGGTTAAAATAAATTGAAAGGTACCTGTAAAATAAATATAAATCCTAAGATAGCTAGAATATAATTATTATTTATATTGTAGCTATATTAGGGTTTATTTTAAAGGTAAGTATTTAGTTTTAAATAGGATTCATTTAGTTAATAAGAGTTAATTTATTTAGATTTATTTAATTAATATTTAAGTTAGGGGGGCGTTAGGGTTAGGGTTAGACTTAGGTTTAGGGGTTAATAATTTTATTACAGTGGCGGCGGTGTAGTGGGGGGCAGATTAGGGGTTAATAAATGTATTATAGGTGGCGACGGTGTAGGGGGGGCAGGATAGGGGTTAATAGGTTTAATATAGGTTGCAGCGGGTTCAGGGAGCGGCGGTTTAGGGGTTAAACTATTTATTTAGTTGCGGAGAGGTGCGGGATCAGCAGGATAGGGGTTAATAATTTTATAATAGAGGGCGACGGTGTAGGGGGGGCAGGATAGGGGTTACTAGGTATACTGTAGGTGGCAGCGGTGTCCGGGAGCGGCGGTTTAGGGGTTAATACATTTATAAGAGTTGTGGCAGGGTCTAGGAGCGGCGGTTTAAGGGTTAATACATTTATAAGAGTTGCGGCAGGGTCTGGGAGCGGCGGTTTAGGGGTTAGTAACGTTATTTAGTTGCAGGGGGCTCCGGGGGCGCCGGTATAGGGGGTAGAACAGTGTAGTTTAGTGTGAGTGCTTAGTGACAGGCTAGCAATAAAGCTGGGAAAAAGCCGAAGGGCAGCGAGATCGGATGAGTGATAGCTGTCACAGTCCGCTGCTCATCGACCCGCAGCTTTTTGACAGCTTTGATAACTTAGGCGTATTTTTTCAGGTCCGCGGCGGCGATGTGAGGCGAGCTTAGGCGGGCGTATTGGGCCGGCGAAGCCAGAAAAGTAGACGGCTTGATAACTACCCCCCATGGTAAGAAGCATATCATAAATGTAGTTTGTACGTACATGTATGTATCCATAAACATACATGTGTGTATGACATTGTCTGTCTATTCATAACGATTAGTATATTCACAGAAGAATAAAGGATAGGTGATAGATTGACTAAACAAAAATTAAATTACAAAGTAACGATGGTGTATATGACATTGTCTGTCTATTCATAACGCATCCATTAGGCTTGAATCCTAATTTAGATTTGGCAGCCTTCAATTGAGAACACCATTGTTACTTTCAGTTTTTTTAGTCAATCTATCACTTATCCTTTATTCTTCTGTGAATATACTAATCGTTATGAATAGACAGACAATGTCTTGCTCTGAGTTTTTATTGATTCCTATATTAGCCTCCCAAGGTACTATCTGGTTAGATATGTATCCTGAATTATGTGAATGTGGATATACATTCACACGTATTCATACATGTCATATATACACATCAAATTCTTCCAATATCCCACATATAAATTATTGAATAATGTCTTTTTTATCAACAATCCTCTATTTAGTAAATATCGATTCTTTACACCTAAATTTGATACGTCAATACCATTATTCTCAGAAACTTTATAATGTCAACAATATATTATATACACTAATCATTATCATTTTTATCCCATTGGACAATGTTTACTTTCCACGGTTCTGTATTCAGCTAATGTGAAATCTCTACATCCTATTCTGATTTTTTTTTCAAAGCTTTATTGAAATTAAATAATAACAGTACATACTTCAAAAGACAAAAGTTACATTAGGAATTGCAACATTTCGCAAACGTTATTGGAATATACATATTTATCCAGGTCCAAAATTTATAAGCAGCCAGCAAGTCACAAAATACCTGGCAATTGGAGAAAGAGAAGTTTCTGAGTATAAAGTTCAAGAATGGTTGTAGAGTCCCAGAAGTGTGCAGCCAAACTTATTACAAGCAATAAGAATATTATATTGTATATATGCATTCTAGAGGATAAGATGGTCTCTGCGTGGGTTTTAACACACATTACCACGTCGATTATACTCAGTTTAAGAAAAAAGAAAGAAAAGAGAGAGGTAGAGCGAGAGGGGTAAAGGAAGGGGAGGAGAGAGGGGGGGGGGAAGAGGGGGGGAGAGAGAGTGGGGGAGGGAAGGGAGTCCTGGGGACACCCTGTCAAATTGAATCCAGAGCGGGTCTTCAAGTCTAGCTAGATCAGACAAGCCCTCGTCATCAGTCATCGTTTACTACACTGCTTTGTAAGTCAGAGAGTACCGGTTTCCACATTTCCAACATATACTTATGTACTTCTATTTTGTCATCCCTCATATATCTGACTCTTTCCAGTCGTAAGAATCTGTCCACTTGGGATGCCCATTCCATTACTGTGGGAATATCCGTCTTTTTCCATTTCCTGGGGATAAGGGACTTAGCACTGTTGAGCATTATAAAAAAAAGGTGTTTTGAGGGCTTATCTTTAAATTTGGGAAGGTCATAAAACAGTAAAAGGCTAGGTTTTCTGGCTAAGGGCATGTTAAATGTGGTCTCCATGGTATCTAGGTTCGACTGCCAATACGGCCTAAGGATGTCACATCCCCACCAAATGTGAAGGAGGGTACCACGCTCCCCACATCCACGCCAACATCTCCCATCAGTCTGCTTATATATTTTCTGGATTCTTGCTGAGACTGAGGCCCTCATATGTGCATTTAGGATTTTTTGAAAGTCCTTGTCAGTAGGAGGTGGGTTAAGTTCCCTGTTCCACCGTGTCACATATTCAGGTAAGGGGGTTTCCTTTGGTGAGAGGATCAGGCTGTAAGCTATAGAGATCAAGTGTTTTGGTGTGTTTGGGAGTAGGCATACAGATTCTAAAGTAGTCAGCTGTCTAGTCATATCATTAGATCTTTTATATTTTGATAGGAAATGTTGGAGCTGTGTGTGGTAGAACCAGGAAATATCAAGTCCAGCATGCTTCAGATCTACTCTATCCCGGAGTTTTTTATTTGTCAGAAGGCGGTGGAAAGTCACCTGTGTGAGCAGAGTTTTATCTATCCGTAGCCACTGTGTACATGTAAAAGGTTTATCAGGGTTGTCTACAAATGGCGTAAGCGGGGAGGGATTGGAGGTAAGGTGTGGATGTTCCACTAAGGACCTATCCCACCGAGCAAAACATTCTTTAATAAAGGGGTAATTCTCTAGTATTTTGGGCCTAGATTTGGCAGATGCCCATCCCAGGACCCCCAGATTCTGCTTTCCTAAAATTGTCCTGCATATTTGCACCCAGAGTTTTCCCTTAGAATTGTGACCATTCAACTTGGTACTGAAGATTAATAGCTTCCCGTAGGTGAGCAAATTAGGGATTCCAAATCCCCCCTTTTCTTTCGGAAGATAAAGAGTCTGTTTTGCAATTCTTGGCCTAATTCCCTTCCATATAAACTCTTCTATCACTCCTTGGAGTCTATAATAGTGTGTTGGTAGGGGGATCGGGAGGGTCTGGAGGTAGTACAGTATCCTGGGTAGGACATTCATTTTCACGATACCGATTCTCCCTAACCAGGAGACCGGAGAAGGTATAGTCCCGTCTTGTGGGGTATTGTGTTCTCCAAATATCCTGTACTGCTAATTCCTCTAATCTAGCATTACATTGCTTAATGATCTTTTTAGAAATAGAAGCTGACCCCCTGGAAGTGTCGAGTATTGGATCTAAGGGTAAGTTGAAACCCCCTGCAAGGAGCAAAGCTCCTTTTTGTGTTTCAAGTATTTTGTTAGTGAGAGCTGCCATAAATTTGTGTTGACGTATGTTTGGAAAATAGGCATTAACTAGCGTGACAGGTCTGTTGTGCAATGTGCCTATTAAGATCAGGTAGCGGCCCTCTGGGTCCCTAATCTCTTGTACCAGGTCAAAGGGTGTAGAGTGTTTTATAATGATTCCCACCACGTTTTTCTTGGAAGGGCCAGAAGCAAAAAACATAGTTGGAAACTTGGAGTTTGGCCATTTTTGTTCCCTCCCCCTTTTAAAATGAGTTTCTTGCAAGTATGCAATGTCACAATTTAATCTATTCATATCCCTTAGTAAGTGGGATCTCTTTTCAGGTGTATTGAGGCCCTTAACATTTATCGTCAAGACTGTCAGACTCTGTTTGCTCCGGGAACCCATTATGACAGGGCAGGGTTCAGTGATAGGGACGGCCCCTGAGTGTATAGAAAAAAAAAAGGGGGGGTAAGGGAGAAGAGGAAGGAGAGGAGGGAAAAGAAACAGGAAGAATAAGATAACAAGGGTCAGTAGAGTAATAATAAGAATTCCAGCAATATGCTGGAGGTAGTTAATCTGTTAGAGAGTTTCTAACAGCATTATTTTAAACTAAAATAAAGAGCCTACCATTCTTTGAAGCAATGTGAAGATTACCATTAATATGTGATGTGCTTACACTGTAAATTTCATGCAAATGTACTAGATGGCAGAAGGCCCATTTGAGTATAACAGCTTTCCTCGAATACAAATAACCACATTCAACATGTAACTCTGAGAAACAATGAGAGAAAAAAAATAAAATAAAATAAATTTACAAATGATGCATTGAGTAGATAATAGGAACAGTTTACCAGGATCTAGACATCCAGCCTGGGATGACTATTCTAAATCAAATATTTTACATTTTGAGTATTACAGTAGGGTTAATTTTAAACTGGGATGAAGGGCCTCTCTTCCTCAGAGGCAATGTAAAGTTTACTAATAATAGGCGGGTACCTACATTGTAAGTTTCATATTGGCGCACTAGATGGCAAGGAGCCCATTTAGTATAACAACTTTAATCAAACAAAGATAGCAACATCTAACGTTAAACTCTAAGGAACAATAAAAAATTATGGAGTATTGGGTAGGTAATAGGAACATTTTACCAAGTTCTAGGCTACCAGCCTATGAGGACCAGTCCAGCAACAACACAGCAGACATAATATAGAGGTGAATACTTATCAAAGTCCCTGCGGCGTGTGTCCAGATGATACTTTAATGCTGAAGACATCATTCAAGTATCAGAAGCCTGAGTAGAGTTGTCTGTTTCCTGAGGGAGGGGATCTTGTTGAGTGTTCTCAATCCGATCTGGTGGCGGTATGTCGACTTCAAGTGTTCTGCAGAACTCAGGGAGGTCAGTCGGTGATCTGTAAACTGCTTGTACACCATTTTTGGAGGCTATCAAGCTTACTGGGAAGCGCCATTTAATTATATTGTATTTTGTGAGCTTGCAGTTCAGATGTTATAAATTTGAGATCTCTTCTCTTTTGTAGGGTGGTTAAACTCAGGTCGGAGAAGATTTGCAGAGGCATCCCCGCGTGCGTTACATTCTGGAGACTTCTTGCCTTTTGCATAATAATTTCCTTGTCTTTGTAACTAAGAAATTTGATTATTATGTCTCTGGGTGGGGCTTTAGGTGAAGGCCTGGGTCTAAGAGCCCTATGGGCCCTCTCAATGGGTATGTCGACAGAGCTCTGCATGCCTTTCAGTGTGCGGAACAAGTCTTGCAAGTTTCCCTTAAGTACAGCATTAGATACAGATTCTGGGATGCCACGTACTCTAATGTTATTTTGCCGCCCCCTGTTGTCCAAATCTTCCACTCTGGAAAGCAAAAACTTTATATTCTCCTCATGTTCTCTGATGTGTTGAGAGTTAGCTTTCACTGTGGTAGCAAGAGCTGTATGTTTGTTCTCAAGTATATGAACTTGTTGTGTAACTTGATTTATATCCTTCTTCAGATCCCCCAAAAAGGACGTCATTTCAGCCAAAACTTTATTAATATCTTCCTTTGAGGAGATTGTATTGAGGTCATTCCTAGTTAAGTATTCTTGAGGCTGTTGGTGCGTAGAGCCCGTAATTTCTAAGGTCTCCTGAGAAGGAGAAGGAAGTCTGCTCTCTGGTATGTCTGTGCTAGATGGAGCAGCTTTAAGGAAATTAGCTAAACTCGAGGATTTAGGTCCCCTCTCTAGTTTATTATTTTTCCTATGGGACATACTGTAGTAGATGACTGAGAGTCAGTGTCAGCTTGCTGGTATGTCTTTAATGCAAAGACTGCTGCTAATACGATGTTTATCTATGTCCTAGATATGAAATGTGCCAGTAATAAAAACTGTGTCACAGGTTCTCTGCCTCGGCTAGTGTGTTTGTTAGGTGGCTGTAATTGCCAGACAGATGCAGGTTATGTAAAAGGCATATGTAAAACCCTTGCTGTCAAAAGCCTTCCTTCCCAAGCCCCAGCCATTCTGTTATCCCCTGTATGACTTTGTGTACAGTGATTGTTTATATGCACAGGACAAGGGCAGCTGCTCACCAAACCATAGGATGTCACGGGAACCACCGAAATTACAGCTTCTTTGTATCTCCAGCTGAAAGTCAGTCCCACGGTACCGCTATCAAGACCCGTAGCACTGCAGACACTGTCTCTCGGTTCCTCCGATCTGAGCACTAACCGCAACTTGCGGTTTCAATAGCTGGCTGCCGTTCTGGTGTGGGTCTGATCAGATGTGCTAACTTGCTTGTTATGTGTGCTCCGCTAGTGCTGTCCCTTTATCACACCGGCGATCCTTTGATCCAGAGAAGTCCTCCCCGTTAGTTGGCTTCTCACTCCTAGGCGACACGTTGGTAGGAAGCTCCAGAGCAGGCCTCAAAAGACCCTTTATTTATACATTGATCGGGTGTAGGGCATGAGAGACAAATTCTAAGCAGCCATCACCCTGCGTGGCTAGGCTCCGCCCCCTATTCTGATTTTTTATATATTATTACTCTTATTCTTCACACACCACAACACCCATTTATTGATTATATTGATGAAACATGCCAAATGATATCAATATCTATTCATATATTATATTTCTAGCAATCTGCTTTTTTAGTGAATAGCAAGATTCATACTTGCAAACTATCAATAAAACCCTACATGCAGTCACGCATCCTCTTGTTATATGTCACCCATCTGTGTTTTCTAACAGTTTTCTTTTTAGCAAAAAAAATTTAGATTTATATTTGTGAATTAACTTTAACATCCTACATCTAGTCACGTTTTTATCAGACATGTTTTACTCGCCTGTGTTCTCGGAATTGTTTGGGAAAAATTCATTTAATTTTTTTTTTTTTTTTCTCGAGGATATTCACTCGATTTATATTTTTTTGCCTCACATATACCCATATACATACAGATATCCTAACGAGAGATCGCTCTCATTTCACTACTCAAGATACAAAGTATGTATGTATGCGCATACACTTCCACATCTGCGCACATATGCACACGTATATATGTATACACACTGTATGTGTGTATTTGTGCGTATATGTTCAGTTATCTATGCATGCAAAATTAACTTGTTTTCTTTTTTGCCAATAGTTTAGAGTTCTGACTATTCCGGATTCGGTTTTAATAAAATCTTATATGATTTTAACAAATGACCAGATATACATCGATATAGCCCAGATTTTTAATATCATCAATACTCTCTTTGCTATTTTTATTTTATTTTTTAGGAAATACCATTTTATAATTTTTTTATTTAATCAAATGCACAGATGATCTTTTAAAACACTCAGATCAAATACGGATCCACTGAATACTTTACACACAAACGTTTCCAAACAGAATACTACTTTTTTTGATTTATTAAACCAATATATATGTTATTTTCAGAAAACACTTATCTAAACGTTGCACCGTTTTTTTGAAAGATTGTTATTAGTTTTATTCAGACAATCACTCAGTTGTTATTAACGTATGTTTACAATGTATCCAAAGCTGTGAATGGTTCATATTTGACCAATTGAATTACATGGCACCTTTTTTAAATGTGTTTAGATTTTACTTGTGTAACTAACTTGAGGAAACGGCTAGGAGCTTGCAGCCGAGAAACGCGTTTTAAGCTTGTCAAAATAAAACATACACTGTTTTAAGTGTATACTTTTCAAACTTACAAGCTGTCTCTCAATTGCGGATTGTGCCGCTCGCTCCAGACACAGAGGGGTAATTGTGCCAATATTGAAGATCTCCTGTGCACTACGGAGGAGAGTCCACAGCTGCATCTCTGACTCTTTGGAGGATCCGCTATTCAGTGTACTGACTGCTGTTGAATATCACTAAAAGGAAAGTCCCAACTAGTCCTTTAGAAAAGATTTGCCCCACTAAGGTTTTAACCGGACAATTTGCTTATTCAAGTACCCTCAGGAGTGCATCAAGGTATTTAAGGGGCCTCAGTAATTAAATAGACAGAATTTTATCTGAATATTATTTAATAAACCAGTGCCTGCCAGTGTGCTCAGCATATGTCAAACAGTTCTTTGATTTCAAAAGTACAGTCTATAGCTCATGTGTACGGCCTCTATTTAGATCATCATTTGTTTTATCACACACTTGGGTAGTTAAACATACAAAATGTCCCAATTATACTCGATAATACAGGTTACTCAGATAGAATTTCTCACCAGCTATGGGTATCCTGCTCTCCCAGGCTACAGCCTGTCCACCAGCGTGGAACGAGCGCACCTCTAGCTGGGCTTCTCCTTCAATAGTGTGTCCTGTATCGAGTAATGTCCTGTTAGCCAATAGAAACAAGATGGTGACGTATCCAACGTGTCACTTGCGCCACTCCGCCAATGGTAATCCGATTGGTTGACGTTTCCCACTTGTCATCCGTCAGTAACCAATTAGGGCGCGTTGAGGATATCCAATGACCATCCAGGGGTCGGCCTCAACTTGCGATATTCCGTTGGTAAACAAACAGGGAATAAATAAAAGTACTTGCCGTAATGAGACAAATGTATGTAGTGAGGCTTCACTGTACACACGCAGGCATAGGTATTGAGAGCGGCCCCTATATGAAAAACTGAAGAGGGTAATCATTTGCTTCCTCCTCACTGAGGGTAACTCCGGTGGGCTTAGCAGATGGTGATGGCTTGTGGTAAAAAATACACAATCGGAAAGAACAGAAAAGCATGCCAGGCACCAAAAAATAAGTAAAAATTGCACTTTATTAGTATTCCATTAAAAATATAGTATTACAAAAAGAGAAATGTGGGGGGACCCCCAAACAAAACAGACTAACGCGTTTCGGCTAGGAGAGCCGTACTCATAGTCCATGGACTATGAGTACGGCTCTCCTAGCCGAAACGCGTTAGTCTGTTTTGTTTGGGGGTCCCCCCACATTTCTCTTTTTGTAATACTATATTTTTAATGGAATACTAATAAAGTGCGATTTTTACTTATTTTTTGGTGCCTGGCATGCTTTTCTGTTCTTTCCGATGCTGTTGAATATCAGCCTGCACATTCGCACTTCTTTACATAAGAGTGCCAGTACTTTTGTGAGTATATCTCCATCCGTTTTCTAGTTTAATACCACATTCTGAAGTTTGTCTACACCATGAGACGCTGTCTTTTTTTGTCCATCCTATAGATGCACTGATCGATCACTCACTCCCAAGACAAGCAGCCCAGCGTTTTAACTCACCACCATACTAGAGACTGTGTCTACGTCTGCGATACAGGTCAAGGTTTTATTTAAACTTTTTTTGACTCTCATTTAAATTGTTTCTTGGACTTCCTTTGAACTGTCATATTCACAACTATTTGTTTCATTGTATTTGTATTTACGTGTATGAGCACTTTCATTTAGTTTTAACTATTTTCACATTGGCACACACTATCCCTATATATTCAATATAGTGCTATTTTCTTATCCTTGTTTTTCTATCACACCTAGTAGTGCTGCCTACATATATGAAGAACTGTTTTATTTCTTATTTTCATTTATTTTCGTTTTAATTTTATTTCAGAGTATTATTACCAGTTCTTATTGCTATTACCACTATATTATTTTTGATATTCACTAACATTATCACTTGTCATTATCGTTATTATCACTATATTAATTTGATATCAATTTGATGTTTATTGGAAACACTGTAGATTTCACCAAGTTACTCTTGGTTAGGCAAACACTATATTCACACTCACTAACTTATTTTTTCTTGTTGTTTAGATAGTTTTATCACCACACATCCAAACTTTATTCACAGGTTACAATTATCACAGGTTTGTTGTTCTTTTTATCCATTTTTGGACATACACTGAGACTCACTAATTCAAACATTCCCACTTTTTTTTTTTTTTTTGTTTAAAACATACAGTCCAAAGAGGAAAGGAACAAAATAAGATCTGCATTTAGATTACTAGGCCAACCTTGTACTAGTCAGAATGAACCAGACTCTGAAGCAGTTAGATATATGAAAGACCTTTTTTATGCTTTAGAGGAGGAAATACTTAAAGAACATCGCCATTGGTGGGACTTAACTACTTTAGAAAAATACATTGAAATCAAACAGATCCCCAGGGGCTTACGTGTTCTGAAATACTGTTCTTTTAAAGAGGACACTGAACTCCTGGAAAAATGGTACAAAATTTTAAATTACTGTGCATTTGATCTTATAAAAATTTTAATTGAACATAGACGGATTTTATCAGATCAGTGTAGCGAGAATATTGAAATAATTCAGACAGAACTCGCCAAACATTTAGAGAACCCAGATTACGAACGGTTATTAAAGAAAATGTATGAACACACAGATAAATTTCAAGAGGATTTGGTCATCTCAAAAAAACAAAAAATTAGAAAGAGATAACAATGATTACCTTAGGGATCAAGTTTACGCCTACAATAGGATGAACAAAACTGATAAAGATGCAAAAAATTCTGAAAACACAGCTAGAGTTACAGAAATACGGCTTCCTTATGAAAATCGCACTCATCATGTGAACAAGAAAACATCCCATAATCACAATACAAACAGACCAACACAGAATTATAACACATACAGACCCTCACAGAATTTTAATTACAGATCATCAGAGAGGAATCAACAAATGCACTTACATTCTAACCAATCATATCCGCAAAATAGACATTATAAAATTGAACACGAAAGACACCAACAAATGAATCAATCACATAATTATCAACAACACTATCAGAATAAACAAGAGCTGTGGAATAAACATCAATATCAAAACAATCACAATCAGCAAAAATCAATATCCTAGATATGACAATTGGAACAGAAATCATGACATTCCAAGACCCCATCGGTCTAACCAGGGAGATTATGGGTCTAGCCATTATAGAGCTCAAGAACGGAGATCTTACAATTTGAATTCCAGACCATATAGTCCTCCCAGAAATAGATGAGATGAAAATGGCCATATTAATAGCCCTCACAATAACATCCAACATCAAAATCGTTATTACCCATTAGCATCTACATCTGAAGACAATGTTTTTTCAGAAAGACACACCAGAATCAATTCTGCCTCTGCCCCCTCATCGTCTTTTTTAGAGATTGCTCAGCAACAAGGCAGAAGTTTTTTAGACTAACAAAATCCCCAAAAAAAGACCATTCCTTACAGACCAAGAGGGTCAAGAGGTAGAGGCTTTACCACCAAGAAAAAAGAACTACCAAAATTATAAAAAGGGATATTTAATCTATCTTCACATACTCTCACTGTAAATGAAAAGAGAGTTCTTAATCAAGGGCTCTCGTTCTGTCCACCGAATCCACATAATAATTTTAATCTTTTTGTAGATTTGAACTGTTTTACCAGAAAATTGGCACTAAAGAAGTATTTTGCACAGAAAAACATCAAAAATCAGAATTTAGGCGATGAGAATATTGTCTGTATTCTTACAGACACTATGGACTATGGGAAAAATGTACCCACTATTTACAGTTCAGTTGACAATTTCACAACACAATTGTATGAAGGTGTAATACACACCAATGTTAAAACTAAATAATTTTTCTCTCCTACAGGATACAATCAGTATATCGAAGTCTTTTAGAATCTTGTGCTCGAGGATTTTGAGAAAATCTAACGGAAAAAAATGCAAAATATATTTTTTCAAAAGACAGTGAAAGACAAGCTATCCATTCTTTAACTAACAACTCTGACATAATTATTCGTGATGCAGATAAGGGTGGCGGCATCATTATTCAGAATATCTCTGACTATCTCACAGAGGCAGATAGGATTCTAAAAGATAAAGACTATTACAAAGTCCTATCATACAACCCCACAGTTCAGTTTCTGGGCGCATACCAGGCACTTATTAATAAAGGAGTGGCTAATAATATTCTTAATAAGAATGAAAAACACTTTTTAACAGTTAGTAACCCAAGTATAGCCCACTATTACCACTTACCAAAAATCCACAAGAGTCTAACAAACCCTCCCGGCCGTCCCATCATTGCAGGGATTGATAATCTCACTTAAAATTTATCATACTACGTAGACATATTCCTACCGAAATACATCTTAGGTTTACAATCTTACATCAAAGATAGTACAGATCTATTAAATAAAATCAGAAACATCAACAATACAGGTGATTTAATTTGGATCACGTGCGATGTGAGCGCGTTATATTCAAATATAGCACATCATTTGGGCATACAAGCCATATCAGTTTTTCTCAACAGAGACCAGTATATGCCAGATATACAAAAATAATTTGTTTTAGAGTGCATTGAGTATATCCTCAAACATAATTATTTCATGTATCAAGATTTTTACTATTTACAGATCAAGGGGATGGCCATGGGCACCAGATTCGCACCTAGCTTTGCCAATTTGTTTATAGGCATTTTTGAGGAAGTTTACATCTACAATTCCTCAGCAGGGGCGAGTCTGGTGTTCTATGGCCATTACATTGACGACTTGATTTTCATATGGAAGGGCGACCAATTGTCAGCATCCAAATTTGTTGAGACGATTAACCAGAATGATATGGGCTTGACTTTTACAGCTAACATACATGCCACAACAATTGATTTCTTGGATCTGACCTTGAGTTGGGACAGAGACGGTAACATTTGCTCCAAGACCTTTTTCAAACAAGTCAACAGTAATAGTTACTTAGATTACTCTAGCAATCATCATATCAACTGGCTGTCCAATATACATACAGTCAGTTTGAAAGAATCAAACACAACTGTACTGATCAAGATAGATTTGAACAACAGAGCCTCATAATATATGAGAGATTTGTGGAAAAAGGTTATCCATTAGACCTTCTTGAATCTTGTCTCAATAAAGTGAGACTTTTAGACCAAGAAAAACTTCTAGAAAGGAACAATCAAACAAAAACCCAGGATAGACATAAATTTTCTGACCCACTATTTATAACCCAACACAATTCCAATTATAAACAAATACAGAAAGCCATTAATAAGCATTGGCATATTGTTCGTAGGGACCCCATCCTAAAAACGATTTTGGGTGAACATCCAAAGATAGTTTATTCTAGAGCTCCTACTCTTTGAAGCAAACTGGCACCCAGCAAAAAGGTGAAACATGTGATTTCCAACTCTGATCCATTATTAAAGAACACCAGAAACACTTTTTTAAGACAGATAGGCATTTTCAAATGCGGACAGAAAAATGTCACACGTGCAAATTCATTACATCCGGGAAAAAAACTTTCCAGTCTTTTACAAGTGGAGAGATCTTCAACATAACCAGATTTTTTTATTGCAATTCGGTCTTCATTGTATATGTTTTAGAGTGCTATTGCGGGGTTCAGTATGTAGGCTGCACCTCCAGGAAAGCTAAGGTACGTTGGGGTGAACATTGGCGAAACTGCAAGAACTGTTGAAAGAAAAAGATCAAACACAGTGTCCTAGAACACTGTTTAAACAAACACAATGGGAACCCCGTAATTTTCAAATTTTACCCAATTGACTATATTCCACCATCCACAGACTATAATAGACTCATTCAACTAAGGATACGTGAGACCTTTTGGATCCAAAAACTTAACACCTTGCATCCATTAGGCTTGAATTCTAATTTCGATTTGGCAGCCTTCAATTGAGAACACCATTGTTACTCTGTACTTTCAGTTTTTTTAAGTCAATCTATCACTTATCCTTTACTCTTATGTGAATATACAGGGAGTGCAGAATTATTAGGCAAGTTGTATTTTTGAGGATTAATTTTATTATTGAACAACAACCATGTTCTCAATGAACCCAAAAAACTCTTTGATATCAAAGCTGAATAGTTTTGGAAGTAGTTTTTAGTTTGTTTTTAGTTATAGCTATTTTTGGGGGATATCTGTGTGTGCAGGTGACTATTACTGTGCATAATTATTAGGCAACTTAACAAAAAACAAATATATACCCATTTCAATTATTTAATTTTACCAGTGAAACCAATATAACATCTCAACATTCACAAATATACATTTCTGACATTCAAAAACAAAACAAAAACAAATCAGTGACCAATATAGCCACCTTTCTTTGCAAGGACACTCAAAAGCCTGCCATCCATGGATTCTGTCAGTGTTTTGATCTGTTCACCATCAACATTGCGTGCAGCAGCAACCACAGCCTCCCAGACACTGTTCAGAGAGGTGTACGGTTTTCCCTCCTTGTAAATCTCACATTTGATGATGGACCACAGGTTCTCAATGGGGTTCAGATCAGGTGAACAAGGAGGCCATGTCATTAGATTTTCTTCTTTTATACCCTTTCTTGCCAGCCACGCTGTGGAGTACTTGGACGTGTGTGATGGAGCATTGTCCTGCATGAAAATCATGTTTTTCTTGAAGGATGCAGACTTCTTCCTGTACCACTGCTTGAAGAAGGTGTCTTCCAGAAACTGGCAGTAGGACTGGGAGTTGAGCTTGACTCCATCCTCAACCCGAAAAGGCCCCACAAGCTCATCTTTGATGATACCAGCCCAAACCAGTACTCCACCTCCACCTTGCTGGCGTCTGAGTCAGACTGGAGCTCTCTGCCCTTTACCAATCCAGCCACGGGCCCATCCATCTGGCCCATCAAGACTCACTCTCATTTCATCAGTCCATAAAACCTTAGAAAAATCAGTCTTGAGATATTACTTGGCCCAGTCTTGACGTTTCAGCTTGTGTGTCTTGTTCAGTGGTGGTCGTCTTTTAGCCTTTGTTACCTTGGCCATGTCTCTGAGTATTGCACACCTTGTGCTTTTGGGCACTCCAGTGATGTTGCAGCTCTGAAATATGGCCAAACTGGTGGCAAGTGGCATCTTGGCAGCTGCACACTTGACTTTTCTCAGTTCATGGGCAGTTACTTTGCGCTTTGGTTTTTCCACACGCTTCTTGCGACCCTGTTGACTATTTTGAATGAAACGCTTGATTGTTCGATGATCACGCTTCAGAAGCTTTGCAATTTTAAGAGTGCTGCATCCCTCTGCAAGATATCTCACTATTTTTGACTTTTCTGAGCCTGTCAAGTCCTTCTTTTGACCCATTTTGCCAAAGGAAAGGAAGTTGCCTAATAATTATGCACACCTGATATAGGGTGTTGATGTCATTAGACCACACCCCTTCTCATTACAGAGATGCACATCACCTAATATGCTTAATTGGTAGTAGGCTTTCGAGCCTATACAGCTTGGAGTAAGACAACATGCATAAAGAGGATGATGTGGTCAAAATACTTTTTTGCCTAATAATTCTGCACTCCCTGTACTAATCGTTATGAATAGACAGACAATGTCATATACGCCATCGTTACTCTGTACTTTTAGTTTTGTTTAGTCAATCTATCACCTATCCTTTATTCTTCTGTGAATATACTAATCATTATGAATAGACAGACAATGTCATATACACATGTATGTTTATGGATACATACATGTACGTACAAACTACATTTATGATATGCTTCTTACCATTTGTTATCTGAGTGCCAGCAGGTGATATAACCCCTCCTATGGCACATCACCATCAATTTATCATCTTGCTCTGAGTTTTTATTGATTCCTATATTAGCCTCCTAAGGTACTATCTGGTTAGATATGTATCCTGAATTATGTGAATGTGGATATACATTCACACATATTCATACATGTCATATATACACATCAAATTCTTCTATTATCCCACAAATAAATTATTGAATAATGTCTTTTTTTATCAGCGATCCTCTATTTAGTAAATATCGATTTTTTACACCTAAATTTGATACGTCAATACCATTATTCTCAGAAATTTTATAATGTCAACAATATATTATATACGCTAATCATTATCATTTTTATTATTATTATTATTCTTTATTTATAAAGCGCCGACAGATTCCGCAGCGCTGCCCATGGGTACAATCCCATTGGACAATGTTTAATTTCCACGGTTCTGTATTCAGCTAATGTGAATTCTCTACATCCTATTCTGATTTTTTATATATTATTACTCTTATTCTTCACACACCACAACACCCATTTATTGATGATATTGACGAAACATGCCAAATAATATCAATATCTATTCATATATTATATTTCTAGCAATCTGCTTTTTAAGGCCTAGATTTGGAGTTTGGCGTTAGCCGTGAAAACCAGCGTTAGAGGCTCCTAACGCGTATTTCTTACGGACTCCGGTATTTAGAGTTCAGTTACCGAGACTCAAAAATCACTCAACGCTCAAATTTCTACCGACACCTCAGACCCAGTAGTAAACATATACCGACAAAATAAACATTCACGAATCACAAAACAAATATTACACAAACTACACTTACACTCATACAAACACTACACTATGTTTATTTTTTTGATTTAATAATTTTTCTTCAAAATACAAATGATCAAAGTTGCGAGATCTCGGGTGTTAGAAAAAAACTACACAAATCCATTTTCCCATTGACTTACATTGACACACGGGAAAAGACCCTCATATACCTACATCTAACTAATAAGATTATCACAAATATACACTCATCGATGCATACAAACAATATACACCACATGACATACGAAAAATATTTATTTATTACAAAAATAACACGATTTATTTACTTTTTCACACAAGCTCATGACGTCACTCACTTTACGAGGAAAACCAGTCTTAGAAAAAAAAAATGACCAAATTTTAGAGCCTACATTGACTTCTATTGGGAAGACGTGCTCGTGCACGCGAAACCCACATTTCCCTAACGCACGCAAATAGCGTAGACCGAAAAACTCCAAATACCAGCGCTAGAAAATACATGCTTTTATGCGTTAGACCCAGCTATGATAAATAGATCAAGAAATGACTATTTCCCTATGGTGGATTTATGGATTTTAATTATTGAATATTCACAACACCATTAAATTGTTTAAGACTTTTATATTACATCAACTACAAATCAACATCACTAGTAACAAACTTTTTGTTATCAAAATATTACATTTAAACGGACACAAAAATAATGTAAACTTTTCAGGATTCACAAACACTACACAATGGGAAACAATTCTCATTTACCTTTATTATAGCATTTCAGTTATTCAACTCATATGCTTGCAGCAACAGCATATCTACATATGCTTAACACATGATCAGTCATGGATGCACATACATTACTTTTAACATTCACTCATACATGTGCATTCAAATGATGGGGGAAAAACACATTACATTCTCTATAGGAATCACAAAACACAACATATGGATTTTACTGTGCTTTTAACATCATGATTCCATCACCAGAAACCATTAGGAATTACGTACAACAAGAACATCATTACACCAGATTACAGATGTCACTTTATGGGAAGGAACAACAATGTCAGACCGCTATATAGAAGTCAGCATATGTGGGACACAATCACAATATATACGTATATGTACATAACACGCATCACCCATCATGCAACCACAAAGCACACATTTAGATTTTATTCAGCACACAATAACAATGTAGCACAATACAACAACACAATGAGGATTTCAGAACTACATAGGCAGGATAATAATATCATGACGTCATTAGAAGATTCAACCATACACATCACAGATTCACCACTGTACCGCCCCTTTCTGAACTTTAACACTCAATACTACAATACAACATATACGTAAATAACAGTTTGGAACAGCATTATTAGGGATATTTGAATGGGACAATTAATAAATATTGTCAGATCGCAAATCACTTATATATATAATACTACAGATGACAGCCGGAAGTTATTCAGTATTAGTGCGATTTGAAAGGGAAGCATACAATATTGACAGCTCGGCAATCACTTATATATACAATACTACAGATGACAGCCGGAAGTTATTCAGTATTATTGAGATTTGAATGGGACGCATACAATATTGACAGCTCGGCAATCACTTATATATACAATACTACAAATGACAGCCGGAAGTTATTCAGTATTAGTGCCATTTGAATGGGACGCATACAATATTGACAGCTCGGCAATCACTTATATATACAACACTACAGATGGCAGACGGGAAGTTCGGAATTATTATTGCGATTTTAAAGGGACGCATACAATATTGACAGCTCGGCAATCACTTATATATACAATACTACAGATGGCAGACGGGAAGTTCGGAATTATTATTGAGATTTTAAAGAGACGCATACAATATTGACAGCTCGGCAATCACTTATATATACAATACTACAGATGGCAGACGGAAAGTTCGGAATTATTATTGCGATTTGAAAGGGACGCGTACAATATTGACTGCTCGGCAATCACTTATATATACAATACTACAGATGGCAGATGTTAATTTATCGTTTACAAACAATATTGCAGCAACATTGATCGATCACATTCGATGCACATTATACACAACTATGCACTTTCATTCATGTTAGCCTGGACGTGTGCTTGTTACTATAAGATCGCGTTTAATAAATATTGATTACGCATATGATCAAACATTACAAACATGCACTGTATGTGTGATATTTGACACTTTCACATTGAGATTCATTGTTGGAAAACAACATTTCAGCAAACAACAAAAAAAACGCCCACTGTGAAAGCATTCGCGCCGCTCACATACAAACAAGTGAATACAATTAGCAATCATTACAAACTCACTACCATTGGACTAATTGTACTATAAATACCCCAAACAACATGGCCAATGCATCACTTGTGATCCACATCAGATCAAGTGCATACCTTATTACGCTGTTTTGAAAGATGGATTATGATGACATGGTAGACGCTGCTGGTGCTGCTATTGGCGAACTAGCTGTTTGTCAAATCAGGCAGCCTCGGCGGCTCAGACTGAGACGAAGGGGTCATCTGGTTCGAGGTCCTCGTGTCTACAGGGTGAGACCCACCTTGGAAAACATGAGCAACTTTGAGGTTTATGATAAGTATCGGCTCAATCGCGAACAGCTCATTGGCCTTTACGATCTTCTTAAACCTCATTTGGAGCCACGTATAAGAATAAGGACTGCTGTTCCCGCCATGAGTAAGATGCTAAGCTGTCTATACGTCCTGGCCTCCGGGAGTTTTCAATCCGGAGAACTGTACATGCATGGCCTGGCTCAAGGTACATTCTCTGTGGTGTTTGATAACTTTCTGGATGCCATGCTACGTATCAGTAAGCAATACATAGGATTCCCACAGAATGATGGTGATTGGAGGCGCCTGAAGTGGGAATTCTTTGATATTGCTCAATTGCCCAATGTCTTGGGAGCCATAGATTGTACCCACATTGCGCTGCGTGCTCCAATTGATGACTTGCCCTTCAGAAATCGCAAACATTTTCATAGCCTCAACGTGCAGTATGTTTGTGACGCACAGATGAGGATTATGCATGTGTGTGCGAATTTTGGAAGGGCTAGTCATGATGCCCGCATCCTCTCTCTGTCGTCCCTGTGGAGACCGTTTGAGGAAAGACAAATGCCCCCTGGTTATCTCGTTGGTGAGTATTTGTGCACAACATGGTTAATTAGTTTGACAATTGCCACTGTAGTTTTAAAATGTTAGTGTAATGTTCAGCTATAGGATGCAATTTAACCATGTCATTGTCTCTTTCCGCTAATGTCTAGTTTTAGTTCAATGCAGATATGTAGCATGTCTTACCTTAAATGCTCAGATAGAGAATGCAATGTAACCATTTCGTTTCCATTTTACACAAGGTCTGGTTTAGGAGAAATACGCATATGTAGCATGTCTTAGCTGAAATGGCAAGATATTAGCTAATGCAATTTAACCATGTCATTGTTTCTTTCCGCTAATGTCTAGTTATAGTTCAATGCAGATATGTAGCATGTCTTACCTTAAATGCTCAGATAGAGAATGCAATGTAACCATTTCGTTTCCATTTTACACAAGGTTTGGTTTAGGAGAAATACGCATATGTAGCATGTCTTAGCTGAAATGGCAAGATATTAGCTAATGCAATTTAACCATGTCATTGTCTCTTTCCGCTAATGTCTAGTTATAGTTCAATGCAGATATGTAGCATGTCTTACCTTAAATGCTCAGATAGAGAATGCAATGTAACCATTTTGTTTCCATTTTACACAAGGTTTGGTTTAGGAGAAATACGCATATGTAGCATGTCTTAGCTGAAATGGCAAGATATTAGCTAATGCAATTTAACCATGTCATTGTCTCTTTCCGCTAATGTCTACTTTTAGTTCAATGCAGATATGTAGCATGTCTTACCTTAAATGCTCACATAGAGAATGCAATGTAACCATGTATTTTGCATTTTACACAAGGTTTGGTTTAGGAGAAATACGCATATGTAGCATGTCTTAGATGAAATGGCAAGATATTAGCTAATGCAATTTAACCATGTCATTGTCTCTTTCCGCTAATGTCTACTTTTAGTTCAATGCAGATATGTAGCATGTCTTACCTTAAATGCTCACATAGAAAATGCAATGTAACCATTTCGTTTGCATTTTACACAAGGTTTGGTTTAGGAGAAATACGCATATGTAGCATGTCTTAGCTGAAATGGCAAGATATTAGCTAATGCAATTTAACCATGTCATTGTCTCTTTCCGCTAATGTCTACTTTTAGTTCAATGCAGATATGTAGCATGTCTTACCTTAAATGCTCAGATAGAGAATGCAATGTAACCATGTAGTTTGCATTTTACACAAGGTTTGGTTTAGGAGAAATATGCATATGTAGCATATCTTAGCTGAAATGGCAAGATATTAGCTAATGCAATTTAACCATGTCATTGTCTCTTTCCGCTAATGTCTACTTTTAGTTCAATGCAGATATGTAGCATGTCTTACCTTAAATGCTCAGATAGAGAATGCAATGTAACCATGTAGTTTGCATTTTACACAAGGTTTGATTTAGGAGAAATACGCATATGTAGCATGTCTTAGATGAAATGGGAAGATAGAGAATAATATTGAACTAGATTATTTTATTTTAAAATAAACATTTGTTAGTGGATTATCGTGTACAATACTTTTTATTGGACTCAAAATACTATTTTGAGGATTCTGTTTGAATTATGTTCTGTTCATAATTTATAGGTGATTCTGGGTACATGAGCCGGCCTTGGCTCATTACCCCCTTGCGTAGCCCGACTGATGTGTCTGAGGAGCGCTACAATAGGGCTCATAAGAGAACCAGGGCGGTGGTTGAACGGATGTTCGGGCTCCTGAAGATGAGGTTCAGGTACCTGGACAGGTCAGGAGGAGCCCTCCAGTACAACCCAAAGAAGGTGGCTAAGATCGTTGTAGCCTGTAGCGTCCTGCATAATATTGCACAGCGTGCTGGGATGCTGCAGGGCGTCCCGGCGCACCGAAACCTCCTCAGATATGAGGAGCATGATCCTGTTCTAGAGGGGCCATTCCGGGACGAGGGGCTCAATGTCAGAGCAGACATCATCAACCGCCACTTTAGACGGTAAATAATAAAAGTTAGACTGGAGTATTGTCAATAGATGTGAACTCTAGGGAAATGACAAGTAGAGAATTGTGCAAACATGTTAGGATTGTTCATCAAATGCTAAAAAAGTGTTTCATTTATTAATATAGGTGATGCTCTGGGCATTGGGTCCTGTAGCGAGTCTTTGCCACCTGGTTTTTAAAGAGGACATCAGATGGTAAGTATAAATGTATGGACTGTTGCTGGCATGAATTGTACACAAATACATCATATGGCATACATTTTCAAAACTAGTATTTAGTTTACACATTACTTAAAATGTAAATTCTCAGAAAGGGATCCTCTAGCATAACTATCCTCTAGCATGACTATGGTTCAATGTCACACATTAGAGGTTCGTCCTGCTCAATATGACTCATCTTCACACTTGATAGAACATAACACAAGATGCTACACACGCTTAGTAAGCTAGTGACAGAAATTTATTCTGAAATGGGGGGTGGGAGAGGGGTACAGAACTGATTCACACACTTGTAGTAATTTTTAATAAACTTTTTCTGCCATTAGGGAGCTGACTTAATCTAAAGACTGAAAGGGAAGAATTAGAAGCCTGACAGTGAAGATTGCCCAGACTGACAGTGGAAAAAGCCAAGATTGAAATTGAAGTCTACCAATGGGATCATGTCTGGCATTATCTTTCCAATCTGCTGACCTTGAAAACCATACAAAGACATGTTCACATGGTAAGTGCCAACTATTTGATAGAATAAGGCTGTGGAGGCATCCTATTGGAGACACTTAGATGATTTTCTAATTTTTAGATGGTATTTCACAGTCCTCTATTTTTGAAATTATGAATAACACACCTATTGAAGATCAACTGTTTACCCCTGAATTGATTTTCAAGGACCATGCATTATCCAGGTTGGTGTACCAATGCATGCTAGTTAGGAATCACAGGAAGAATGTTGAATATTAGTAGCTTACATACATTAGTCATATTTAGTTCATAATTAGATCTTTAGGGATCACAATCAGACACTTAGATGATTTTACTTTTTTAGATGGTATTTCACAGTCCTCTATTTTATGAACTGATGAATAAGACACCTATTGAAGATCAACTGTTTACCCCTGAATTGACTTTCAAAGACCATGCATTATCCAGGTTGGTGTACCAATGCATGCTAGTTAAGAATCACAGGAAGAATGTTGAATATTAGTAGCTTACATACATTAGTCATATTTAGTTCATAATTAGATCTTTAGGGATCACAATCAGACACTTAGATGATTTTACTTTTTTAGATGGTATTTCACAGTCCTCTATTTTATGAACTGATGAATAAGACACCTATTGAAGATCAACTGTTTACCCCTGAATTGACTTTCAAAGACCATGCATTATCCAGGTTGGTGTACCAATGCATGCTAGTTAAGAATCACAGGAAGAATGTTGAATATTGGTAGCTTACCTACATTAGTCATACTTATTTCATAATTAGATATTTAGGGATCACAATCAGAAAAAGGAATACATATTATAGTTGATATAGAGGTATTTGAATGGACATGAAATATTACATTTATGTTCAGCATACATATATATTATTGAAATGTGATATACATTATTATGTAGAATTTGAAATTCAGATATTTAAATTTTTATTTTATTACACAATAGAATGGTGTATGTTTTTTTTTTTTAAATTTAATTAATAAATATCTTGATAAAATGTTGAACAAAGTTAGAGCATAGACACAAGATGATTGTAAATGTATTTTAGGAATATTTGACAACGTGTGTATTAACTTTGTAAAAAAAATTTTTTTTTTATTTCAGATTGTCATCTGATGACTTCCAGGAATATTTTTTTGTTTTTCTTTCAGAAACTTTTAATTTTTTAAATGGTAATAATAAACATTTTAGTATTAAATACACTCTTTTGAACAGATTATAATAAATATCCAGATAATCTGTCAATAAAAAACTATTTGACTCCCATGACTGGTAGTTGGCTATTTGACAAGCACATGCATAAGATCAAATAATGCATTAATTTTAGAAAATCCACTGATTCAGAGAATATTACATTAAACTATATTTTTTAAAATTAATTGGGGAGTGATATCCATCAATGCTTTTCTTTTGAAATTCTTAGATGTTAAAATAATTTCGGATATGTAGTCAAAATTTGACATAAATTATTTGTTTTCACTTTTAAGAAGGGGAAGTGGTTCAATTACATTAAAGTGACAGTGTTGTTGAATGTAAAATTAATTTTATAAGATCTTGTATCTTCCATAGGTATCTCAAAACATTATTTTCTACATTCTTTTAATTTTTAAATTTATAAATGTTAGGTCATTTAACTTGATATTTTTTACAAGTTAGTTATTGGATGCCAGGTTAATCGATTTAATTTTCTAGTGGAGTCAACTATAGTTATTAATATTATGTAGTTTTTAAAATCTTACCTCTTGGGTTAGACATCACATATCTATATATAATTTTTATTCCCCTTTAGTTTATTTTGACAATGTTAAATCAACATTACAAATGTTTTGGTCCTTAAAGGGACATTCACAAAGTATATTGTGTATTGATTTTTCAATAATTCTTAAAAGAATTTAAACATATTTATAAAGTACTATAGAATTACATTCAGTCTTTAAATATACTTTTAAAAAGATACATCAATGCACATATCTTAGTCAATTACATAAGGCATCTATGTGCAACCAACAATCAGCATCAAAATAGCCGATGTAGATATGTATTTAATCCAAGAATATATAATTACAATCTAATGAACCAAAACATATTAAGTTGTTCAAATATTATAATCTTATCCAAAATGCATACATAACATATAGCTTAATGTCCCTCTAAGCTGAAGACTCCGAAATACCTCCTTTACAATATATATTTCAGTCAGTGTGTAAAACAATCCAGAAGTTAATCTAAATTAGCTTTACTCATATGTTATACTAATTTAGCAAAAGGAAGGTGCTTAGGTTTCTGATTTTTCAAGCATTATTGTGAAATGTTTCTTTAAAGGGACATGAACTCAAAATATACTTAAAGGGAGGCAGTTAAAAAATTAATGATTTATACATTCTGAATGAGTATTCTATTTTAAGCAACTTTAAAAATTGTCTCATATTATGAATGCTCCTTGTGATGTTGCTATCATTACTTTAAAAATAAGGCATTAAATAGATCATTTATTTGCTTCAGTACTCTGGACAGAACTTGTTTTTTTTGGTTGGATTAATTTATCCAACAATCATCAAGGACAACCCAGGTTTTTGGAAACAATTGTCCGTAATCTAAAATATCATTATTGATTTGCTAAGAAAGATAACAATATAATTCTTAACATTTGAGAATCGGATTAAATTATAAAGTTGCTTAACATTTCATGCTAAATCTGAATCACGAACGCTAAATTTGTTTGGACAGTGTCCCTTTAAGAGATTTAAAGAGTGTATTTACTTCTCTTCTTATCTTGACATACTTTGCTTGAAAAGCATATCGAGATAGGCTCAGTAGATGAAGATTGGTGGATGCACAGAGATGCCTTATGTGATTGGCTCAACCATGTGCATTTAAATTTCTTCTGTTGAGGATATCTAAATAATAAGATAAATGTATTTACATTTTAAAGTCTAAACAATTTTCTATCTCTACAGATCATTTGATACAATTGTTTGTTTGTAATGTCTATTTAAAAATAAAGACGCCATTGCACAATAACATATATGAGCACTTCAGACAAATACAAGCTCGAGGTTTATTTACTAATAACAAACAAACCTGTAGTTTAACATGTATAAACAGATTATCCAAGTTACTGACATTATAACCTGAATTTAAACATTCAGAAATATTACGTGGGAAACGCATCTTGAAACACAAGATTAGCATCTTTAAACATTAGAGTCTAATGTCACGCAATAGCACACAATCAATGTGCATTATAAATACATTTAATAGAGCAATATCAATACTTCACAATAAGTCAAGAAATGGATTTTATGAACAATAAAGACATACAATATTAAATGTGTATTTGTATTAAAGAAACAGACCGTTATTAAACCGAGAAATGTCTACAACATTTAATAATGTGACAGTATTAGATTTTAAAGAGAATTTAATCATTAATATTTAACGGATCACGGATATTAAATCTGCGTCACACATATCCGCATGACAGGCCCATGAGTTACAAATAAGTCTACATGAAAAATGAAGTTACAGCACCACCAGGAGGTATGTGTATGGAAGTTGCTAAGATATGAAACATTAAGGAACGGCAAATCAGAGTTCATCACACAAACACAACTTGAGTCAGGATGGTCTCACAGACATTCTAACAATATTTCAAACTTTTATCCAATCAGATGTACAGATAACTTGTCCCATGGTGCATCTCATGTTTACTTCACCATATAAAAGTCCATTACACGTTGCCATCTTTGTCAGTTCTCTAATGCCTGCAGGCAATATATATTATTAGTATATATTATATATTCTACAACCCAGCAGGCATGAAACCTCCCAGGTTCACCAAGCAGGAGAGCGCTGCACTGGTCCACGCCGTCAAGGACTTTTATCCCCAGCTGTTTGGGAACAAGAGGAGTTCGACAGATGCGCCTGTTAAGAAGGCCCTCTGGGAGTCTATCACCAATGCGGTTAGATTGGTGTGTGACGTCCAGAGGAGCCAGGATCAAATCATGAGGAGATTCGGAGATATGAGGTTGCGCTTAACAAAAAAAGTCAACCTCATAAGGGAGTGGGTACAAGCCCGTAAAAGAGGGGGCCAAAGAAAGGCCCCGCGGAAACTCTACCTACTCCCTTATGAGGTGACTTTATGCGAGCTCCTCAATCTCCGGGTCCCCAAAAGATTTAGATCCTCTCCATCCTCGGCCTCCTCTTCTTCCCTCCCAGCTGCGGGATCTGAAATTCCTGACGCGGGGGCCAGGGCAGCTGCTTCTCTGTCCGGTGGCCTGGGAGGAGATGAAAGAGAATCTGAACCAGGTAACTATCCAACTTCATATAATATCTTAATATTTGATTTTTTTTTTAAAAATGTGTATGTAGTCAGATACTAAACCTATACAGATCTCACAACATACACTACATATGATGTTAAGATATCTGATTTTAGATTAGTGACACATGAAATAGGAATGATGTTTCTTGCGCTCTACAGAATATGCATCACAGAGCGAAAATGGAATTGCGCATACACGTTAACATGGGTTAGCTGTAAGTGGCATTGCTTTATACATGTTGGTCAAATGACGGATGCGTAATTCCGCTTGGAATCATTGCGCAATGATCGCGAAAATGGAATTGTGCATACACGTTAACATGGGTTTGCTGTAAGTGGCATTGCTTTATACATGTTGGTCAAATGACGGATGCGTAATTCCGCTTGGAATCATTGCGCAATGATCGCGAAAATGGAATTGCGCATACACGTTAACATGGGTTTGCTGTAAGTGGCATTGCTTTATACATGTTGGTCAAATGACGGATGCGTAATTCCGCTTGGAATCATTGCGCAATGATCGCGAAAATGGAATTGCGCATACACGTTAACATGGGTTTGCTGTAAGTGGCATTGCTTTATACATGTTGGTCAAAATGAAATGTGAATTATTATATATGTAAAGAATACAGTATTCTTATTTTCAATATTATACATATTAAAAAAAGAAGAATCCAAATAAATTATAACATATGCCCATCAATTGATGAGAATGAAATAACACAAAAAAATAATTTAAGCTACAGTAAACAACACAACTGATTGAAAATAAGAGTACAGGATATATTTATCATGAATAGAATTGAGGAAAAAATTAACTCATGGGACTACCAAATGATTAATATTTTTTAATTGATTTGCTAATAATGTAAAGATTTTAAACATGGCATGATTTGTATTAATGATATCCAATCCTCATTTAATATATTACAGATCTGGATGTTGGTGCTGGATCCTCAAGGCAGGGCTTGTCACAGTATGGTATGTCTCATTTTAATTGACATTTGTCTTAGAAACATGGACAGAACATTACATACTAAATCCACATTGTTCAATATTTATATGTATCTTCAAAATGGATTTTAAAACTTTTTGCAAATAAGAATAAATAAAACAAAAAAATAGGATTACATTGTAAGACTACTCTGATTTGGTTTGGAATTTAAGATATCCCATCTATTCTGGATGTCTTAATTTTAATGTAAGATTCTTTGAATGTCCAATTTATATTCTTCCCTTGTGTATTGCTTAATCTTATTTGTATACATTTTGTAAAAATACACACAATTTTGCATATGTTTAGATTTTAAAAATATAGATTCCATTTTTGAAATTGATCACATCATTTAAGGGACATGACAACTAAATTTTACATAGAATTTTTTTAAAACGTGATTTTATTGTTTTGTTTAAACATTTTATGAGCTACATTGGTTCAGTCTATTGTTTTAGTTCTTAGAAAAATTAATGGATTTTGGTTTATGTTAAACAATGCATTACTGGTATTATCCGGCAGTTTTTCTATGCATAAATTGGCATATTTACAAAAGTTAAAATCATGTGTTCAGATAACAGTAGTACATAGTTTAAAAATGTATACAATTACACATTTAGAGCTTCATGTCCCTTTAATAGATGAAAATTAAATAATTCTTAGGATATCCTTAAATAACATATTAGATTGGAATTGCATGCTCAATCCCATTCATTACATCAACATATGGAGTAGAGAATTCATTAACACCAACATTGTCAAATCAATATAATTTTATATTAAAGGGATACTGAGCTAAAATTATTAATGTTGTCATTCAGATAGAGCATGCAGTATTAATCAACATTTAAATATAATACTATAATCATATGTGAAATATTCTATTGCTAAATGTATTTTAAAATCAAGAATGTACGTTTATCTTCAGCTCAATTTTGGTTGACCAACCTGGGTTTTGATTGATGATTGGTGGATACCTTCAACAAACAATATTTATTGAATCCAATATTGCTTATCTGCCTTTAAGATTAAAATGTATCAACATTCAAATTATAATAGGAGTAAATGTTAAATCATTTTGAACAGTTTGAACAGTGAAATAAATGATTGAAATAAATCATGTCAGTGTCCCTTTAATAAACAATAGATTCATTCATCGTTACATTCTTTGGATTAGACAATATTGATATATAATTCACATATTCACTGTTGGAGTTACTTTATAGATATCAGCATACTCTAACAGCACCATGATTACATATTTGTACTAATCCATTTGGTTTTGTATTGTGATCAATATGTGTTGTGTCCTAAACAAGATTACTGTACATTGCACAAATGGCTCGATGTGCCACATGTCTTTGTTTATATTTGTCAACAGCTGTTATTGAAAATGTGGTTTGTGTGTATTCTTTTAAGAACATTGATCAATGGGTATATTTAGATATGCAATAGCATCGTATGAGATGAGTTTGATGTCTAATATAGTCAGAAATTAAACATATGTTCAATACATCATTTTTAACAGAATCCCCTTGATTCAATCAAGCATTTTTTTGTTTAATGACTTCTCTATTCTTCTCATTTTCAAGTTGATTATTCTTAAAATTCGCTACAGATGTGATTTAGTGCTATCCCAAATGTGTTCACTAATATATATCTATATCATTCATAGAGAGAGTTGGTGTGGGGAGCCCAGAGGAATCCAGTACTGACACAGAGACGCCTTTGCGGTCTCCTGGTAAGTCCATTGACTCATTTATATGTCATTGAAGGAGTATTGGTAATCAATATTATGAGCATGATTCTGATGAAGCATAACATTTGAAACAAACATATAATTTACTCCTCTGATTATATATTAATTTTCTTTGAATATTGAAAGATTAATAATTAAAACTTTCTTAGTCTACACCTTTGTTATTCAGAAGATGTATAGCATATGTTTGTTTCCATGTTCATTTTTGACAACAGTCATCAAGTGATACACACATGAGAAATCTTAAATGTTCTATGTACTATGCTTTTATGATTTTAAAATTAATACAAACAATACATCGAAAATCTGAATCATTGAGAATAACAAATCTAATGTCATTTGTATGCTCCATCAAAATGATGTAAATCATAACTTTGGGTGTGTATATCTTTAATGCAACATTGATGTGTGTCTTTGATCAACAGTAACATATGTTATAATATGTGATCTTAACGTGTACACAACATGTTATGTTTTACAGAGATTGATATAACATGTGTGACGGAGGAGGAAGAGGCTGCCTTGGAGTCTGATGGTATGTGAAATATATCTATCATGTTTCCAACATGTTGCTTTATTGGAAATCATTTTATTGAAGACATTCAAAGTCTACAGCTTTTGCACTTTAAAAAGGAATATTATTTGTCTGTTCAAATACACTACTGCCCCCTTTCTATATCAGGCAGCATGAAAATATGCTTGGATGTTTTTTTAAAAAAAAAAACATTTATAATTCATGTCATCATTATGTCACATGCATATTCCAGGCCAAAACACAATAATAATGTTATAATTGTACAGACAGTCATTGATATTCATCTGAGTGCCTATATGCATACCATATCCTCATTTCATAATTGATTAGAAATTCAAACACACTTCTAAGTATATTGAAAACATAATCAATTTTAAATGCGTTGATTTGATTTCATGATGTATGAGATGTTAATATATTTGTATTATTTATTTCAGATGGATCCTCCACTTCTGGTCATCTGTTTTCCGCCCCTGCCCAGTCCCAGACCCCTGTCCAGGCCCAGACCCCTGCCCAGGCCCAGACCCCTGCCCAGACTCCTGCCCAGGCCCAGACTCCTGCCCAGGCCCAGACCCCTGCCCAGGCCCAGACCCCTCCTAAAAAACGGCCCTTCGTCCCCCTTCGACGCTCTCCTCGTATTATGGGCCGTACAGCTGCCTAGACCCCAACTCACCACTCCCCAGCTTTACGGCCTACCCCGGAGCAGCAGCTCATCCCTCCCCAACCCAATCCCATCCCTCCCCAACCCAATCCCATCCCTCCCCAATACAATCCCATCCCTCCCCCCTGTCTCAACCTTCATTGTCCTGGGTGTCAGATAGTTCTTCCCAGGCACAGCTGTAAGTATCATTCTAAATCCACATTATAAGATACTTAAAGGTACACTGAAGGCAAATTGTTTCTATTGTGATTCAAATAGAGCATGCAATGTTAATAAAATTTATAATTTACTACTCTTATCAATTATTCTTCATTCTCTTGCTATCTTTATTGAAACAAAGAAATGCCTAGAATTAATTTTCAATAGAAAATAATTGTGGACATAATTTCTTTATTGTTGGATGAATGTATTCATCAACCAGCAGGGAGAACCAAAGTTGATAAACAAATATGGCCTGCCCTATAAACCTACACTCTTGCATTCCAAATCTAGCTAGAGAATTCAAACATTTAAAGAATATGTGTAATTGTTTAATATTTGTAATGTCATGCTCTATCTGAATCAGTCAACAATTAAATATTTAGGTTCAGTGTCCCTTTAATTTGATATCACTACATATACCAATCACCACTACTTGGATCCAACAATTTATGTACAAATGTTGATACATTATCTCTTGTCTAACCCAGTGGGAATGTAATTTCTTCAGGTTGATATGTTTACACAGCTTGTCCTCAACACCAAAATGTTTAAGGATAGGTGTGCCTACCACAGTATAATTTAAATATTTAAATTGCTAATGTAAGTACAATGTAAATCCTTTAACAAGATTACATACACTCAAGCTGTATAAGTGGATCATCGAAAACCAATTAAAGGGGACAACATGTTTGAGTAAACTGTCCCTTTAAGGATTTCGGTCTGTCTGAATAACATATTTAACGTGTAAAGAATCAATTTTAACAAATTGATGTAAAGAATGATTTGTCTTTATGATGACAATGTATTTTTGCTTATTTTTTCTTCTGTTGTGTAATTATCCTTAATATTTGATTTATTCTTTATTTTAGGCTGTGACTCAGCATGGCTCATGCTAGAAGGTATAGCACGAGTAGAGCAGGCCGTGTTGAGGAACGCAGCTGTCCTGAGAGGGATGAACGACACCATGCAGGCCCAGCTCCGGGTTCAGGATTTGACTCTGCGGCAAATCATGCTATTAAATTCAAGGCCTGAATCTGGAGCTGGACATGCACAGGACAATGAAGAGGATGACCAGTAAGTGGAGGATCTGGAGATGCTCCAAGGTCGCAGATAAGAATCCTCCGTTCACATGTTGATGTTTTTGTTATTGTTGCCATTTGGCCTTTTTTTAAGTTTATTGTTGTGCCTGTTGCACTCTTTTACCTTGTCATATGGCTCAAATGGGGCTATGCTGGCCCTTGGCAACTCTCTTCATGGACTGTGATGCACTCTGTTACCTTGTCATATGGCTCAAATGGGGCTATGCTGGCCCTTGGCAACTCTCTTCATGGACTGTGATGCACTCTGTTACCTTGTCATATGGCTCAAATGGGGCTATGCTGGCCCTTGGCAACTCTCTTCATGGACTGTGATGCACTCTGTTACCTTGTCATATGGCTCAAATGGGGCTATGCTGGCCCTTGGCAACTCTCTTCATGGACTGTGATGCACTCTGTTACCTTGTCATATGGCTCAAATGGGGCTATGCTGGCCCTTGGCAACTCTCTTCATGGACTGTGATGCACTCTGTTACCTTGTCATATGGCTCAAATGGGGCTATGCTGGCCCTTGGCAACTCTCTTCATGGACTGTGATGCACTCTGTTACCTTGTCATATGGCTCAAATGGGGCTATGCTGGCCCTTGGCAATTCTCTTCATGGACTGTGATGCACTCTGTTACCTTGTCATATGGCTCAAATGGGGCTATGCTGGACCTTGGCAACTCTCTTCATGGACTGTGATGCACTCTGTTACCTTGTCATATATCTACAATGGGGCTATGTTGGCCCTTGGCAACTCTCTTCATGGACTGTGATGCACTCTGTTACCTTGTCATATATCTACAATGGGGCTATGGTGGCCCTTGGCAACTCTCTTCATGGACTGTGATGCACTCTGTTACCTTGTCATATGGCTCAAATGGGGCTATGCTGGCCCTTGGCAACTCTCTTCATGGACTGTGATGCACTCTGTTACCTTGTCATATATCTACAATGGGGCTATGTTGGCCCTTGGCAACTCTCTTCATGGACTGTGATGCACTCTGTTACCTTGTCATATATCTACAATGGGGCTATGGTGGCCCTTGGCAACTCTCTTCATGGACTGTGATGCACTCTGTTACCTTGTCATATGTCTACATTTTCCTGATCTTTACCATATTATTTATAAACGTTGTTGTTTTCTGACATACTAATAAAAGACATGTCATTGCACGATTCTTTGTCCTCCTTATTCATGTCATTGATTGAAATCTCTATTTTATCTGGTTGATCCTTAAAGGGACATACCCAAAATAATGTTGTTTCCTGAATCATATATGTAATACAATTCTAAATGACTTTAAGATTAACATCTCCAATGTAATTATTATTTTTGTCTTTATATTGTTATCTAAAATCTTTATCATTGCATGATTATGATTAGCATAGTAATTGTTTTATATATGTATATAAAGATTGTTATATATGTATATTTCAAATTTCACATCCATGTGTGTATTTATAAACTCTGCATGAATTGATGCACCTTTAACAAATGATCTGAGGATTGATACAATGATATAATCCCTGTAAAGTGTTCATTTTATTGAAATAGTATTGTCTCTGTGTATCCTCTTTTTATAAATAATAATCATGTCCCTTTAAGTGATGGTGAGCACAATTGTTAATGAATGTATTTCCATTTCTAAAGCGTTTTTGTCCTTTTTACATGAACAAGGACATATAATCTTAATAATAAACAATCTTATTGTAATGTTGACAGCACATGCATTTCATTTTCTATTCTATCTTATTGTAAAAGTGTAACCAAATCAATCTCTGTGTGTAATGCGCATATTTTATATAAGGAATATGGTTTTCAAAATATTTTTAAAAAATACTTCTCCTCCCATATATGGCTATAGGTAGTCTGACCATATTTCAACTTGAATAAATGACCCGTTTGATCAATACATGTGTCATTATTGTTATGCCCAAACAATCTAAACATATCTTAAAACATCAATGGCATATGTATTTCTCATGTGTATCTTTTAAAGGTTAAAGATATACACCATAGCTATAGTTAAAGGGACAGTCAAGTCCGAAAAGATGAATCATGATTTCGTGACATTCCTAGATATCAATCTAGACACATACTAGTTTCAAAAATATAAATACGTTTCTTAGTGATATGCCAAGCTGTCAACTGAGTCCTTGTATTGGCTGCGGTTTTTCTGCGATCGCGGATGCGCCATGTTGCTTAAGACATCACCTGCCAAGCTGTCCAATGATTCCTTGTATTGACTGACGTTTTTACGCGATCAAGGATGCACCTTTTATTGGATGGCGCTTTTACGCGATCAAAAATGCGCCTTTTATTGTATGGCGTTTTTACGCGATCAAGGATGCACCTTTTATTGGATGGCGTTTTTACGCGATCAAGGATGCACCTTTTATTGGATGGCGTTTTTACGCGATCAAGGATGCGCCTTTTTTTTTGTTTGCGTTCTTACGTGATCAGGAATGTGCCTTTTATTGGATTGCGTTCTTACGTGATCAAGGAAGCGCCATGTTAATTAAGACGTCACATGCAAAGGTAAAAAAACGTCTGATTGTATTACGTAGTCCCGCAATATTTGTTTGTGCACGTTAAACACGTTTGTGAATGAAGCCAAGTTTAAAAACATTGCGAATATGGATTGTTTGCATCATGTTACATTGTTGAACCATAGCTGATAAAGACCACCACATTCTCTTTTGCTGGATGTCTGGTTGAATAAACGAACGAAAGCAAAATGTTTTCATGCATAAGATATTTCGAGGCAAGTGCAAATCTCTATAGTTCATGTTGTTTAATATGTTTGTCAACAATATGTTCCTTTTTATGTAAAATGACTGTTGGGTTTAATGTTAAAGATATCTAATTCATAAATATGCGCTATTGTGTTAGAATCAAGTAATCAATATGCATTTATCTTTATCATATGCTAAATATATGATGGCGACTTCTTCTAAATGTAATTTCGTCGTATATTCTATTAAAGGTTCATTAGACACTCACATTATAAATCAAAACTTTTTATTTTGTCTCTAGTTAGATAGTCCATTGTTTAACAAATACACGTTTCATTTTGCTTCTGTTCAAAGAAAATGTAAGTAATTTTCTGACTCCTCGTCAAGCCTCTGAGTTTCATGTGAGTACCATCTCCAGCTTTCTCCTGTTTGTTTAAAGTGTCTTTTCATATGTTAATGATGGGGTATTGTCTTGTTTTACGGTTGTAATGGGGGTTCATCTATATTTTCAATAGAGATAACCCTATTTTCTTTGAAAGTGTTTAAAGCTTTGTAATATTGATATCAGTATATGTTAATCGTGTTGTTTCTAGTAGTGTCTATTATATACAGTTCAGTTAAAAATATAGTATACTGTCCCTTTAATGCAAATGTTTATTTTTGTATCATGTATGAGTTCCACATTAGTTAATCTCCAAATATATTATTGTTAGCATATTTTCACCCCCCCACTCCTAAAAGGACTTTAAACCATATTCATTGTTAAAACAAATGTCTTTCTGAAAATAAATGAACACAATAATGTCTCTTTAAGAAAATAGACTTTATTTAACACGTCAATATAAATCTGATTTCAATATTTATTGTACATGTAGATATACCAACAATCTTCAAATATATGTTAGCATATGTAATTTTGTTAAAGGGACAGTTTAGAAAACAAATAATGTTTTGCATTATTCTAAAAGTCAATTTTGTAATATCAATTATATCAAAGGTTTCTCACCAATTAATCATTTGTCTGTGTTTATTTTAATTTGCTAGCTAAACCTATGAGGTTTGTGTGCTCATTTCTTAGAGCTTGAAGAGTGCATGTAATCATTATTCAATTTGACCACTAGAGGGCATTTGGATAGCATTTGTATATGTTAAACCTTGTGCTCATACAGCATATTATTTACCATGTATTGATCATTGATATCTAAAATGTTGTTATGTCAGAAACAACAAATAAGTGTTCATTTTTCATAGTCATAGATACAAGGGTAAGCACATAAGTCACACGTATTTCTCCATGTTTTGTTGTTTCCAACTTGATAATGCGTAATACAGTGTTTTCTTTGTAATCAATAATTTTCTGACTGTCCCTTTAAGCTGTGTTATTGGCATTCAAACAGTAATATGCCATCATGGATAATTGAAATGGTAATTTTGTTTGCGATTCGGGAAACAGTTTGGACATCACATCACAGAAACCAATCAATATCATGAACAAGGATAGGTATGTGATGATGTGGTTTTCACACACTTATAACCCACACTCTGCAAACAATCTGCCTCCATGGACCCGGTCCCATAGAAGTAGATTATATACAGAGTGTGGTCCACAAGTGTATGAAAACCACATCATCACATACCTATCCATTACACATTAAATAAAAAAACATTAAACATGAAAACAAATACTTACTTCCTCTTCCTTCCCCTCTTCCCACGGGGCTGAGGCTCTGAGAGGGGCAACTGCCGACTCTGACGAGTTCTCCTTGGAGATGTTGTGGGAAGAGTGGAAGGAAGAGTACTGGGATGACCAAGGTGAGGAGGAGAAGATGGCTGAGGAGGAGAAGATGGCTGAGGAGGAGAAGATGGCTGAGGAGGAGAAGATGGCTCGGCAGGAGGAGATGGCCCGGCAGGAGAAGATGGCCCGGCAGGAGAAGATGGGCCGGCAGGAGAAGATGGGCCGGCAGGAGAAGATGGGCCGGCAGGAGAAGATGGCCCAGCAGCAGGAGGCCCAGCAGCAGGAGGCCCAGCAGCAGGAGGCGGACCAGGAGGCAGACCAGCACGCGCCTCCCGGAAAAAATTAAACATCTCTTGGTGTAGATTAATGATTCTGTTTTGCCCTTCTTCTATTCTATTAAGTATGTTTATTATTTGGTTTTGTCCTTCAATTATTTGGTTTTGTCCATCAATAATTCGAGTTCGGCCTTCAATATTTTGTATCCGGGAGTTACGCATCTGGTCTATGTAGTCCAGTAGAACCCGCACGTCCGCTATTTCCTCATGTTGTGCTTGGCGGAGTACCCGTGCACGGCGGGGTGCCCGTGCACGGCATTGTGCGGGTCCTTGAGGGGCCTCTGGTTCCGCGGCCTCCTCCTCTGCTTCCGGGGCCTCTTCATCTGCTTCCGTGCCCTCTTCATCACGGGGGGCCTCTTCCCTCCGAAGTGGAAATTCCTCCCCACCACTCTCATCCTGGGGAGATGGAGGAGGCTGTATTTGTTTCTAAAACATGTTTGTGATATCTCTGGTCAATCTGAATGTTTTAGCGTTTGTTTTCAGTCTGTTTAAATGCACACCTAACCTATAGCCTAGATACTGATGTAACCGCAAAGTAATTGTGAATGCGTGTAAACAGCGTAATAGCATTAATCTGATCCTTAAAGGGACATGAAACCCAATGTTTTATCTTTCATGATTTAGAAGCATACATTTATAATCAACTTTCTAATGTACTTTTCTTATCTAATTAGCTTCATTCTCTGGATATTCTTTGCTGAAAAGCATATCTAAATATGCTTAGAAGATGCTGATTGTTAGCTGAATATAGCTGCCTCCTGTGATTGGTTCACCGTGTGCATGGCTATTTCTTCATTAAAATATATCTCAAGAATGATTCAAATTAGGTAATATAAGTACATTAGAATGTTTTGTAAAATTGAATTCGCTACCTTAATCATGAAAGTAAAGGTTTGCGTATAGTGTCCCTTGAAATACATTCGTATGTGAATTTATTCTTAAATGAGCTTACCGTCAGATGAGAATGGCAGGTTCCCGGTATCAATTCCTCCGATACAGACTGCATCCACCTCGGAGATGCTGGGCCGCAACATTTCCTCCCATCGGCAGTACTCGATTTCCAGGGCAGGTCCGCTACCGGTTCCTGCGGCATGTCGGGCCTCCAGGCTTAACTTTTTCTTGAGATCCATCTTACAGTCCCGGTATCAATGTTTAATAGAGTCCATATCTCTGTTCCGGCCACCCACTGCATTGACTGCATTCCTTATCTCATGCCAGAGCTTCCTCTTCTCAGTCGGGGTGGTCTTCTGGTGCTGCAGCCTCCTATACCTGGCCTTATAGGCCTCTACGAGGGCCTCCTTCTCCTCCATCGAAAACCTTGCCTCCCTAGTCGCCTTGGCCTTCCCCTGTGACAATGCCCTCTGTTTCCCGGACTGTGAAGCCCTACTCTGTCCGCCACTGGGCCCAGCCACTTGTTCATCTTGAACCAAGTGGCTGGGTCCACCCACCGCTTCCACCCCCGCTTCCTGCCCCCCTTCCTGCCCCCCTTCCTGCCCTGTTCCTCTCCCCCTCCCTCTCCTCCCCCCTCTACCTCTCCCCTGCCTGCCCTCCATCTGTTCCCTAAACTAAAACCCCAAATAATCAAACAAAAAGTGAGTGTGATGAAATGAAAGGGGTTCAAAATAAAGAACTAAAAAGACAAAATAAGTGCTGAAAGTGTGAGAGGGATGTAAAAAAACAAAGAGGGTAAGGAGTATTTAAATAAACAAAAAGAAGAAGACTAAAAGGAGGATATGTAAACTAAATGTAACTAGGGTATGGGTATGGGATGGGGATGGGGTATGGAGTGTAGTATGAGGGGGTATGGGGTATGGAGTGTATGTAGTTTTATTGATAAGTGTATGTATGTATTGAATGTGTTTGCGTGTAAATGTGTTAAGTGTACAGAAAAATCACTCGCTCGCTAACTCACACTACTACTAATTCTCACTAACTCACACTACTACTAATTCTCACTAACTCACACTCCCACTAACTCTCAATAACTCACACTAGCACTAACTCACGCTCCCACTAACTGACTCTCTCACACTACCACTAACTTTCACTAACAACTCCCACTACCACTAACTCACGCTCCCACTAACTGACTCTCTCCCACTCCCACTAACTCCCACTCCCACTAACTCACTCACGATAACACTAACAACTGACTCTCTCACACTAACACTAACTCACTCACAATAATGCACAAACTCTCTAATCTTAAACCTCCAATCTCCAAAGACCCACCAGCAACACAGTCAAAGAAGCCATGCTTGTGTGGTGCTTATATACCCTGTGTAAATGTTTAATGATGTACCTATTTGCGTTGTAAATTGTGTTCATGTGTGCTTTATTAGCAATTATTATTTGTGCAATGTGTATTAGGTGTGTGAATTTGCGCATGCTCATTTTGAGTTAGTATTTGTGGAATGTGTAGAATGCGATGATGTCATAGTGCTCGTTTTCTATAACATTGACCAATAGTATTCTGTTTAAATGTGAATTTGCGATGGTGTGTTATTAGTGAAGTATTGTATATGTATGTTTGTCCTAATATATAGTGATATTGAATGCGATTATTTTGCTAGTGTATGTATATTTTTTTTTCCTTGTTATTTAGCGTATTTCCGCATCTTAAAGTATATGCGTATTCCCTGTATTAAATTTTAATAAAAATCCCCCCGCTTGTGAATGCGTAATGCTTGTGTGCTTTGTTTAGTGATTGTTGTTGTGACATTTGCGGCGTGTTATTGTTGTGCATGATGTGGTATGCGTCATATGACCAAGCTGTGCGTATTTCTCGCGAGATCGAGTGTTAGATGAAAAAAGCTATTTATTTTGCTTTTCCATTGATCTCTATGGGAGACTGTCTAACGCGGGCAGGATTCCGCGTGTGAAATACACGCGTTAGGAGCATCGTTAGATGGTCTATTTTGAACTCTAAATACCGGAGTCAAACAATGCCGTGTGTTAGACATAAACCACGCGTAGCGTTAGCAGCCCATCTACCGCCAAACTCCAAATCTAGCCGTTAGTGAATAGCAAGATTCATACTTGCAAACTATCAAGAAAACACTACATGCAGTCACGCATCCTCTTGTTATATGTCACCCATTTGTGTTTTCTAACAGTTTTTCTTTTTAGCAAAAAAATTTATATTTATATTTGTGAATTAACTTTAACATCCTACATCTAGTCACGTTTTTATAAGACATGTTTTACTCGCCTGTGTTCTCGGAATTATTTGAGAAAAATTCATTTAATTTTTTATTTGTTTTTTTCTCGAGGATATTCACTTGATTTATATTTTTTGCCTCGCATATACCCATATACATACAGATATCCTAACGAGAGATCGCTCTCATTTCACTACTCAAGATACAAAGTATGTATGTATGCACATACATATCCACATCTGCGCACATATGCACACGTATATATGTATACACACTGTATGTGTGTATTTGTGCGTATATGTTCAGTTGTCTATGCATGCAAAATTAACTTGCTTTCTTTTTTGCCAATAGTTTAGAGTTCTGACTATTCTGGATTCGGTTTTAATAAAATCTCATATGATTTTAACAAATGACCAGATATACATTGATATAGCCCAGATTTTTAATATCATCAATACTCTCTTTACTATTTTTATTTTATTTTTTAGGAAATACCATTTTATAAATTTTTTATTTAATCAAATGCACTGATGATCTTTTAAAACACTCAGATCAAATACGGATCCACTGAATACTTTACACACAAACGTTTCCAAACAGAATACTACTTTTTTGATTTATTAAACCAATATATATGTTAGTTTCAGAAAACACTTATCTAAATGTTGCACCGTTTTTTTGAAATATTGTTATTAGTTTTATTCAGACAATCACTCAGTTGTTATTAACGTATGTTTACAATGTATCCAAAGCCGTGATTGGTTCATGTTTGACCAATTGAATTACATGGCACCTTTTTTAAATGTGTTTAGATTTTACTTGTGTAACTAACTTGAGGAAACGGCCAGGAGCTTGCGGCCGAGAAACGCGTTTCAAGCTTGTCTAAATAAAACATACACTGTATTAAGTTTATACTTTGTCACGACTTTTATCCAATTGTCTCCCTTTGCTTCACTGGGGGAGTTTTCAAACGTACAAGCTGTCTCACAATTGCGGATTGTGCCACTCGCTCCAGACACAGAGGGGTAATCGTGCCAATATTGAAGATCTCCTGTGCACTACGGAGGAGAGTCCACGGCTGCATCTCTGACTCTTTGGAGGATCCGCTATTCAGCGTACTGACTGCTGTTGAATGTCTGAGCTAAAATTATTAATGTTGTCATTCAGATAGAGCATGCAATATTAATCAACATTTAAATATAATACTATAATCATATGTGAAATATTCTATTGCTAAATGTATTTTAAAATCAAGAATGTACGTTTATCTTCAGCTCAATTTTGGTTGACCAACCTGGGTTTTGATTGATGATTGGTGGATACCTTCAACAAACAATATTTATTGAATCCAATATTGCTTATCTGCCTTTAAGATTAAAATGTATCAACATTCAAATTATAATAGGAGTAAATGTTAAATCATTTTGAACAGTTTGAACAGTGAAATAAATGATTGAAATAAATCATGTCAGTGTCCCTTTAATAAACAATAGATTCATTCATCGTTACATTCTTTGGATTAGACAATATTGATATATAATTCACATATTCACTGTTGGAGTTACTTTATAGATATCAGCATACTCTAACAGCACCATGATTACATATTTGTACTAATCCATTTGGTTTTGTATTGTGATCAATATGTGTTGTGTCCTAAACAAGATTACTGTACATTGCACAAATGGCTCGATGTGCCACATGTCTTTGTTTATATTTGTCAACAGCTGTTATTGAAAATGTGGTTTGTGTGTATTCTTTTAAGAACATTGATCAATGGGTATATTTAGATATGCAATAGCATCGTATGAGATGAGTTTGATGTCTAATATAGTCAGAAATTAAACATATGTTCAATACATCATTTTTAACAGAATCCCCTTGATTCAATCAAGCATTTTTTTGTTTAATGACTTCTCTATTCTTCTCATTTTCAAGTTGATTATTCTTAAAATTCGCTACAGATGTGATTTAGTGCTATCCCAAATGTGTTCACTAATATATATCTATATCATTCATAGAGAGAGTTGGTGTGGGGAGCCCAGAGGAATCCAGTACTGACACAGAGACGCCTTTGCGGTCTCCTGGTAAGTCCATTGACTCATTTATATGTCATTGAAGGAGTATTGGTAATCAATATTATGAGCATGATTCTGATGAAGCATAACATTTGAAACAAACATATAATTTACTCCTCTGATTATATATTAATTTTCTTTGAATATTGAAAGATTAATAATTAAAACTTTCTTAGTCTACACCTTTGTTATTCAGAAGATGTATAGCATATGTTTGTTTCCATGTTCATTTTTGACAACAGTCATCAAGTGATACACACATGAGAAATCTTAAATGTTCTATGTACTATGCTTTTATGATTTTAAAATTAATACAAACAATACATCGAAAATCTGAATCATTGAGAATAACAAATCTAATGTCATTTGTATGCTCCATCAAAATGATGTAAATCATAACTTTGGGTGTGTATATCTTTAATGCAACATTGATGTGTGTCTTTGATCAACAGTAACATATGTTATAATATGTGATCTTAACGTGTACACAACATGTTATGTTTTACAGAGATTGATATAACATGTGTGACGGAGGAGGAAGAGGCTGCCTTGGAGTCTGATGGTATGTGAAATATATCTATCATGTTTCCAACATGTTGCTTTATTGGAAATCATTTTATTGAAGACATTCAAAGTCTACAGCTTTTGCACTTTAAAAAGGAATATTATTTGTCTGTTCAAATACACTACTGCCCCCTTTCTATATCAGGCAGCATGAAAATATGCTTGGATGTTTTTTAAAAAAAAAAAACATTTATAATTCATGCCATCATTATGTCACATGCATATTCCAGGCCAAAACACAATAATAATGTTATAATTGTACAGACAGTCATTGATATTCATCTGAGTGCCTATATGCATACCATATCCTCATTTCATAATTGATTAGAAATTCAAACACACTTCTAAGTATATTGAAAACATAATCAATTTTAAATGCGTTGATTTGATTTCATGATGTATGAGATGTTAATATATTTGTATTATTTATTTCAGATGGATCCTCCACCTCTGGTCATCTGTTTTCCGCCCCTGCCCAGTCCCAGAACCCTGCCCAGGCCCAGACCCCTGCCCAGGCCCAGACCCCTGCCCAGACTCCTGCCCAGGCCCAGACTCCTGCCCAGGCCCAGACCCCTGCCCAGGCCCAGACCCCTGCCGACCCATCCCATTTGTCCTTTCATGTCCCTCCTAAAAAACGGCCCTTCGTCCCCCTTCGACGCTCTCCTCGTATTATGGGCCGTACAGCTGCCTAGACCCCAACTCACCACTCCCCAGCTGTACGGCCTACCCCGGAGCAGCAGCTCATCCCTCCCCAACCCAATCCCATCCCTCCCCAACCCAATCCCATCCCTCCCCAACCCAATCCCATCCCTCCCCAATACAATCCCATCCCTCCCCCCTGTCTCAACCTTCATTGTCCTGGGTGTCAGATAGTTCTTCCCAGGCACAGCTGTAAGTATCATTCTAAATCCACATTATAAGATACTTAAAGGTACACTGAAGGCAAATTGTTTCTATTGTGATTCAAATAGAGCATGCAATGTTAATAAAATTTATAATTTACTACTCTTATCAATTATTCTTCATTCTCTTGCTATCTTTATTGAAACAAAGAAATGCCTAGAATTAATTTTCAATAGAAAATAATTGTGGACATCATTCCTTTATTGTTGGATGAATGTATTCATCAACCAGCAGGGAGAACCAAAGTTGATAAACAAATATGGCCTGCCCTATAAACCTACATTCTTGCATTCCAAATCTAGCTAGAGAATTCAAACATTTAAAGGATATGTGTAATTGTTTAATATTTGTAATGTCATGCTCTATCTGAATCAGTCAACAATTAAATATTTAGGTTCAGTGTCCCTTTAATTTGATATCACTACATATACCAATCACCACTACTTGGATCCAACAATTTATGTACAAATGTTGATACATTATCTCTTGTCTAACCCAGTGGGAATGTAATTTCTTCAGGTTGATATGTTTACACAACTTGTCCTCAACACCAAAATGTTTAAGGATAGGTGTGCCTACCACAGTATAATTTAAATATTTAAATTGCTAATGTAAGTACAATGTAAATCCTTTAACAAGATTACATACACTCAAGCTGTATAAGTGGATCATCGAAAACCAATTAAAGGGGACAACATGTTTGAGTAAACTGTCCCTTTAAGGATTTCGGTCTGTCTGAATAACATATTTAACGTGTAAAGAATCAATTTTAACAAATTGATGTAAAGAATGATTTGTCTTTATGATGACAATGTATCTTTGCTTATTTTTTCTTCTGTTGTGTAATTATCCTTAATATTTGATTTATTCTTTATTTTAGGCTGTGACTCAGCATGGCTCATGCTAGAAGGTATAGCACGAGTAGAGCAGGCCGTGTTGAGGAACGCAGCTGTCCTGAGAGGGATGAACGACACCATGCAGGCCCAGCTCCAGGTTCAGGATTTGACTCTGCGGCAAATCATGCTATTAAATTCAAGGCCTGAATCTGGAGCTGGACATGCACAGGACAATGAAGAGGATGACCAGTAAGTGGAGGATCTTGAGATGCTCCAAGGTCGCAGATAAGAATCCTCCGTTCACATGTTGATGTTTTTGTTATTGTTGCCATTTGGCCTTTTTTTAAGTTTATTGTTGTGCCTGTTGCACTCTTTTACCTTGTCATATGGCTCAAATGGGGCTATGCTGGCCCTTGGCAACTCTCTTCATGGACTGTGATGCACTCTGTTACCTTGTCATATGGCTCAAATGGGGCTATGCTGGCCCTTGGCAACTCTCTTCATGGACTGTGATGCACTCTGTTACCTTGTCATATGGCTCAAATGGGGCTATGCTGGCCCTTGGCAACTCTCTTCATGGACTGTGATGCACTCTGTTACCTTGTCATATGGCTCAAATGGGGCTATGCTGGCCCTTGGCAACTCTCTTCATGGACTGTGATGCACTCTGTTACCTTGTCATATGGCTCAAATGGGGCTATGCTGGCCCTTGGCAACTCTCTTCATGGACTGTGATGCACTCTGTTACCTTGTCATATGGCTCAAATGGGGCTATGCTGGCCCTTGGCAATTCTCTTCATGGACTGTGATGCACTCTGTTACCTTGTCATATGGCTCAAATGGGGCTATGCTGGACCTTGGCAACTCTCTTTATGGACTGTGATGCACTCTGTTACCTTGTCATATATCTACAATGGGGCTATGTTGGCCCTTGGCAACTCTCTTCATGGACTGTGATGCACTCTGTTACCTTGTCATATATCTACAATGGGGCTATGGTGGCCCTTGGCAACTCTCTTCATGGACTGTGATGCACTCTGTTACCTTGTCATATGGCTCAAATGGGGCTATGCTGGCCCTTGGCAACTCTCTTCATGGACTGTGATGCACTCTGTTACCTTGTCATATGGCTCAAATGGGGCTATGCTGGCCCTTGGCAACTCTCTTCATGGACTGTGATGCACTCTGTTACCTTGTCATATATCTACAATGGGGCTATGTTGGCCCTTGGCAACTCTCTTCATGGACTGTGATGCACTCTGTTACCTTGTCATATATCTACAATGGGGCTATGGTGGCCCTTGGCAACTCTCTTCATGGACTGTGATGCACTCTGTTACCTTGTCATATGTCTACATTTTCCTGATCTTTACCATATTATTTATAAACGTTGTTGTTTTCTGACATACTAATAAAAGACATGTCATTGCACGATTCTTTGTCCTCCTTATTCATGTCATTGATTGAAATCTCTATTTTATCTGGTTGATCCTTAAAGGGACATACCCAAAATAATGTTGTTTCCTGAATCATATATGTAATACAATTCTAAATGACTTTAAGATTAACATCTCCAATGTAATTATTATTTTTGTCTTTATATTGTTATCTAAAATCTTTATCATTGCATGATTATGATTAGCATAGTAATTGTTTTATATATGTATATAAAGATTGTTATATATGTATATTTCAAATTTCACATCCATGTGTGTATTTATAAACTCTGCATGAATTGATGCACCTTTAACAAATGATCTGAGGATTGATACAATGATATAATCCCTGTAAAGTGTTCATTTTATTGAAATAGTATTGTCTCTGTGTATCCTCTTTTTATAAATAATAATCATGTCCCTTTAAGTGATGGTGAGCACAATTGTTAATGAATGTATTTCCATTTCTAAAGCGTTTTTGTCCTTTTTACATGAACAAGGACATATAATCTTAATAATAAACAATCTTATTGTAATGTTGACAGCACATGCATTTCATTTTCTATTCTATCTTATTGTAAAAGTGTAACCAAATCAATCTCTGTGTGTAATGTGCATATTTTATATAAGGAATATGGTTTTCAAAATATTTTTAAAAAATACTTCTCCTCCCATATATGGCTATAGGTAGTCTGACCATATTTCAACTTGAATAAATGACCCGTTTGATCAATACATGTGTCATTATTGTTATTCCCAAACAATCTAAACATATCTTAAAACATCAATGGCATATGTATTTCTCATGTGTATCTTTTAAAGGTTAAAGATATACACCATAGCTATAGTTAAAGGGACAGTCAAGTACGAAAAGATGAATCATGATTTCGTGACATTCCTAGATATCAATCTAGACACATACTAGTTTCAAAAATATAAATACGTTTCTTAGTGATATGCCAAGCTGTCAACTGAGTCCTTGTATTGGCTGCGGTTTTTCTGCGATCGCGGATGCGCCATGTTGCTTAAGACGTCACCTGCCAGGCTGTCCAATGATTCCTTGTATTGACTGACGTTTTTACGCGATCAAGGATGCACCTTTTATTGGATGGCGCTTTTACGCGATCAAGAATGCGCCTTTTATTGTATGGCGTTTTTACGCGATCAAGGATGCACCTTTTATTGGATGGCGTTTTTACGCGATCAAGGATGCACCTTTTATTGGATGGCGTTTTTACGCGATCAAGGATGCGCCTTTTTTTTGTTTGCGTTCTTACGTGATCAGGAATGTGCCTTTTATTGGATTGCGTTCTTACGTGATCAAGGAAGCGCCATGTTAATTAAGACGTCACATGCAAAGGTAAAAAAACGTCTGATTGTATTACGTAGTCCCTCAATATTTGTTTGTGCACGTTAAACACGTTTGTGAATGAAGCCAAGTTTAAAAACATTGCGAATATGGATTGTTTGCATCATGTTACATTGTTGAACCATAGCTGATAAAGACCACCACATTCTCTTTTGCTGGATGTCTGGTTGAATAAACGAACGAAAGCAAAATGTTTTCATGCATAAGATATTTCGAGGCAAGTGCAAATCTCTATAGTTCATGTTGTTTAATATGTTTGTCAACAATATGTTCCTTTTTATGTAAAATGACTGTTGGGTTTAATGTTAAAGATATCTAATTCATAAATATGCGCTATTGTGTTAGAATCAAGTAATCAATATGCATTTATCTTTATCATATGCTAAATATATGATGGCGACTTCTTCTAAATGTAATTTCGTCGTATATTCTATTAAAGGTTCATTAGACACTCACATTATAAATCAAAACTTTTTATTTTGTCTCTAGTTAGATAGTCCATTGTTTAACAAATACACGTTTCATTTTGCTTCTGTTCAAAGAAAATGTAAGTAATTTTCTGACTCCTCGTCAAGCCTCTGAGTTTCATGTGAGTACCATCTCCAGCTTTCTCCTGTTTGTTTAAAGTGTCTTTTCATATGTTAATGATGGGGTATTGTCTTGTTTTACGGTTGTAATGGGGGTTCATCTATATTTTCAATAGAGATAACCCTATTTTCTTTGAAAGTGTTTAAAGCTTTGTAATATTGATATCAGTATATGTTAATCGTGTTGTTTCTAGTAGTGTCTATTATATACAGTTCAGTTAAAAATATAGTATACTGTCCCTTTAATGCAAATGTTTATTTTTGTATCATGTATGAGTTCCACATTAGTTAATCTCCAAATATATTATTGTTAGCATATTTTCACCCCCCCACTCCTAAAAGGACTTTAAACCATATTCATTGTTAAAACAAATGTCTTTCTGAAAATAAATGAACACAATAATGTCTCTTTAAGAAAATAGACTTTATTTAACACGTCAATATAAATCTGATTTCAATATTTATTGTACATGTAGATATACCAACAATCTTCAAATATATGTTAGCATATGTAATTTTGTTAAAGGGACAGTTTAGAAAACAAATAATGTTTTGCATTATTCTAAAAGTCAATTTTGTAATATCAATTATATCAAAGGTTTCTCACCAATTAATCATTTGTCTGTGTTTATTTTAATTTGCTAGCTAAACCTATGAGGTTTGTGTGCTCATTTCTTAGAGCTTGAAGAGTGCATGTAATCATTATTCAATTTGACCACTAGAGGGCATTTGGATAGCATTTGTATATGTTAAACCTTGTGCTCATACAGCATATTATTTACCATGTATTGATCATTGATATCTAAAATGTTGTTATGTCAGAACAACAAATAAGTGTTCATTTTTCATAGTCATAGATACAAGGGTAAGCACATAAGTCACACCTATTTCTCCATGTTTTGTTGTTTCCAACTTGATAATGCGTAATACAGTGTTTTCTTTGTAATCAATAATTTTCTGACTGTCCCTTTAAGCTGTGTTATTGGCATTCAAACAGTAATATGCCATCATGGATAATTGAAATGGTAATTTTGTTTGCGATTCGGGAAACAGTTTGGACATCACATCACAGAAACCAATCAATATCATGAACAAGGATAGGTATGTGATGATGTGGTTTTCACACACTTATAACCCACACTCTGCAAACAATCTGCCTCCATGGACCCGGTCCCATAGAAGTAGATTATATACAGAGTGTGGTCCACAAGTGTATGAAAACCACATCATCACATACCTATCCATTACACATTAAATAAAAAAAACATTAAACATGAAAACAAATACTTACTTCCTCTTCCTTCCCCACTTCCCACGGGGCTGAGGCTCTGAGAGGGGCAACTGCCGACTCTGACGAGTTCTCCTTGGAGATGTTGTGGGAAGAGTGGAAGGAAGAGTACTGGGACGACCAAGGTGAGGAGGAGAAGATGGCTGAGGAGGAGAAGATGGCTGAGGAGGAGAAGATGGCTGAGGAGGAGAAGATGGCTCGGCAGGAGGAGATGGCCCGGCAGGAGAAGATGGCCCGGCAGGAGAAGATGGGCCGGCAGGAGAAGATGGGCCGGCAGGAGAAGATGGGCCGGCAGGAGAAGATGGCCCAGCAGCAGGAGGCCCAGCAGCAGGAGGCCCAGCAGCAGGAGGCGGACCAGGAGGCAGACCAGCACGCGCCTCCCGGAAAAAATTAAACATCTCTTGGTGTAGATTAATGATTCTGTTTTGCCCTTCTTCTATTCTATTAAGTATGTTTATTATTTGGTTTTGTCCTTCAATTATTTGGTTTTGTCCATCAATAATTCGAGTTCGGCCTTCAATATTTTGTATCCGGGAGTTACGCATCTGGTCTATGTAGTCCAGTAGAACCCGCACGTCCGCTATTTCCTCATGTTGTGCTTGGCGGAGTACCCGTGCATGGCGGGGTGCCCGTGCACGGCGTTGTGCGGGTCCTTGAGGGGCCTCTGGTTCCGCGGCCTCCTCCTCTGCTTCCGGGGCCTCTTCATCTGCTTCCGTGCCCTCTTCGTCACGGGGGGCCTCTTCCCTCCGAAGTGGAAATTCCTCCCCACCACTCTCATCCCGGGGAGATGGAGGAGGCTGTATTTGTTGTGCTGCCTCCTCCCCAGACTCTGTATATTTGAAAAAGAAATAAATGTATATATTAGCATATTTCCAAATGAAGCTTTAAATGACTTAGCTTACGATACAATTACAAATGCAGAATCATTAATCCACTTTGAAATCTAACAATCAATACGATTTCTGCATTTTCTAAAACGTGTTTGTGATATCTCTGGTCAATCTGAATGTTTTAGCGTTTGTTTTCAGTCTGTTTAAATGCACACCTAACCTATAGCCTAGATACTGATGTAACCGCAAAGTAATTGTGAATGCGTGTAAACAGCGTAATAGCATTAATCTGATCCTTAAAGGGACATGAAACCCAATGTTTTATCTTTCATGATTTAGAAGCATACATTTATAATCAACTTTCTAATGTACTTTTCTTATCTAATTAGCTTCATTCTCTGGATATTCTTTGCTGAAAAGCATATCTAAATATGCTTAGAAGATGCTGATTGTTAGCTGAATATAGCTGCCTCCTGTGATTGGTTCACCGTGTGCATGGCTATTTCTTCATTAAAATATATCTCAAGAATGATTCAAATTAGGTAATATAAGTACATTAGAATGTTTTGTAAAATTGAATTCGCTACCTTAATCATGAAAGTAAAGGTTTGCGTATAGTGTCCCTTGAAATACATTCGTATGTGAATTTATTCTTAAATGAGCTTACCGTCAGATGAGAATGGCAGGTTCCCGGTATCAATTCCTCCGATACTGACTGCATCCACCTCGGAGATGCTGGGCCGCAACATTTCCTCCCATCGGCAGTACTCAATTTCCAGGGCAGGTCCGCTACCGGTTCCTGCGGCATGTCGGGCCTCCAGGCTTAACTTTTTCTTGAGATCCATCTTACAGTCCCGGTATCGATGTTTAATAGAGTCCATATCTCTGTTCCGGCCACCCACTGCATTGACTGCATTCCTTATCTCATGCCAGAGCTTCCTCTTCTCAGTCGGGGTGGTCTTCTGGTGCTGCAGCCTCCTATACCTGGCCTTATAGGCCTCTACGAGGGCCTCCTTCTCCTCCATCGAAAACCTTGCCTCCCTAGTCGCCTTGGCCTTCCCCTGTGACAATGCCCTCTGTTTCCCGGACTGTGAAGCCCTACTCTGTCCGCCACTGGGCCCAGCCACTTGTTCATCTTGAACCAAGTGGCTGGGTCCACCCACCGCTTCCACCCCCGCTTCCTGCCCCCCTTCCTGCCCCCCTTCCTGCCCTGTTCCTCTCCCCCTCCCTCTCCTCCCCCCTCTACCTCTCCCCTGCCTGCCCTCCATCTGTTCCCTAAACTAAAACCCCAAATAATCAAACAAAAAGTGAGTGTGATGAAATGAAAGGGGTTCAAAATAAAGAACTAAAAAGACAAAATAAGTGCTGAAAGTGTGAGAGGGATGTAAAAAAACAAAGAGGGTAAGGAGTATTTAAATAAACAAAAAGAAGAAGACTAAAAGGAGGATATGTAAACTAAATGTAACTAGGGTATGGGTATGGGATGGGGATGGGGTATGGAGTGTAGTATGAGGGGGTATGGGGTATGGAGTGTATGTAGTGTTATTGATAAGTGTATGTATGTATTGAATGTGTTTGCGTGTAAATGTGTTAAGTGTACAGAAAAATCACTCGCTCGCTAACTCACACTACTACTAATTCTCACTAACTCACACTACTACTAATTCTCACTAACTCACACTCCCACTAACTCTCAATAACTCACACTAGCACTAACTCACGCTCCCACTAACTGACTCTCTCACACTACCACTAACTTTCACTAACAACTCCCACTACCACTAACTCACTCACGCTCCCACTAAATGACTCTCTCCCACTCCCACTAACTCCCACTCCCACTAACTCACTCACGATAACACTAACAACTGACTCTCTCACACTAACACTAACTCACTCACAATAATGCACAAACTCTCTAATCTTAAACCTCCAATCTCCAAAGACCCACCAGCAACACAGTCAAAGAAGCCATGCTTGTGTGGTGCTTATATACCCTGTGTAAATGTTTAATGATGTACCTATTTGCGTTGTAAATTGTGTTCATGTGTGCTTTATTAGCAATTATTATTTGTGCAATGTGTATTAGGTGTGTGAATTTGCGCATGCTCATTTTGAGTTAGTATTTGTGGAATGTGTAGAATGCGATGATGTCATAGTGCTCGTTTTCTATAACATTGACCAATAGTATTCTGTTTAAATGTGAATTTGCGATGGTGTGTTATTAGTGAAGTATTGTATATGTATGTTTGTCCTAATATATAGTGATATTGAATGCGATTATTTTGCTAGTGTATGTATATTTTTTTTTCCTTGTTATTTAGCGTATTTCCGCATCTTAAAGTATATGCGTATTCCCTGTATTAAATTTTAATAAAAATCCCCCCGCTTGTGAATGCGTAATGCTTGTGTGCTTTGTTTAGTGATTGTTGTTGTGACATTTGCGGCGTGTTATTGTTGTGCATGATGTGGTATGCGTCATATGACCGAGCTGTGCATATTTCTCGCGAGATCGAGTGTTAGATGAAAAAAGCTATTTATTTTGCTTTTCCATTGATCTCTATGGGAGACTGTCTAACGCGGGCAGGATTCCGCGTGTGAAATACACGCGTTAGGAGCATCGTTAGATGGTCTATTTTGAACTCTAAATACCGGAGTCAAACAATGCCGTGTGTTAGACATAAACCACGCGTAGCGTTAGCAGCCCATCTACCGCCAAACTCCAAATCTAGCCGTTAGTGAATAGCAAGATTCATACTTGCAAACTATCAAGAAAACACTACATGCAGTCACGCATCCTCTTGTTATATGTCACCCATTTGTGTTTTCTAACAGTTTTTCTTTTTAGCAAAAAAATTTATATTTATATTTGTGAATTAACTTTAACATCCTACATCTAGTCACGTTTTTATAAGACATGTTTTACTCGCCTGTGTTCTCGGAATTGTTTGAGAAAAATTCATTTAATTTTTTATTTGTTTTTTTCTCGAGGATATTCACTTGATTTATATGTTTTGCCTCGCATATACCCATATACATACAGATATCCTAACGAGAGATCACTCTCATTTCACTACTCAAGATACAAAGTATGTATGTATGTATGCGCATACATATCCACATCTGCGCACATATGCACACGTATATATGTATACACACTGTATGTGTGTATGTGTGCGTATATGTTCAGTTGTCTATGCATGCAAAATTAACTTGCTTTCTTTTTTGCCAATAGTTTAGAGTTCTGACTATTCTGGATTCGGTTTTAATAAAATCTCATATGATTTTAACAAATGACCAGATATACATTGATATAGCCCAGATTTTTAATATCATCAATACTCTCTTTACTATTTTTATTTTATTTTTTAGGAAATACCATTTTATAAATTTTTTATTTAATCAAATGCACTGATGATCTTTTAAAACACTCAGATCAAATACGGATCCACTGAATACTTTACACACAAACGTTTCCAAACAGAATACTACTTTTTTGATTTATTAAACCAATATATATGTTAGTTTCAGAAAACACTTATCTAAATGTTGCACCGTTTTTTTGAAATATTGTTATTAGTTTTATTCAGACAATCACTCAGTTGTTATTAACGTATGTTTACAATGTATCCAAAGCCGTGATTGGTTCATGTTTGACCAATTGAATTACATGGCACCTTTTTTAAATGTGTTTAGATTTTACTTGTGTAACTAACTTGAGGAAACGGCCAGGAGCTTGCGGCCGAGAAACGCGTTTCAAGCTTGTCTAAATAAAACATACACTGTATTAAGTTTATACTTTGTCACGACTTTTATCCAATTGTCTCCCTTTGCTTCACTGGGGGAGTTTTCAAACGTACAAGCTGTCTCACAATTGCGGATTGTGCCACTCGCTCCAGACACAGAGGGGTAATCGTGCCAATATTGAAGATCTCCTGTGCACTACGGAGGAGAGTCCACGGCTGCATCTCTGACTCTTTGGAGGATCCGCTATTCAGCGTACTGACTGCTGTTGAATGTCAGCCCACACATTCGCACTTCTTTACATAAGAGTGCCAGTACTTTTGTGAGTATATCTCGATCCGTTTTCTAGTTTAATACCACATTCTGGAGTTTGTCTACACCATGAGGAGCTGTCTTTTTTATCCACCCTTAAGGAATACATGAGAAATGAATTACAGAACTTTAGGGAAGAAATTAAACACAGGTCACTGATTGGCTCAGAGATAAACTTCCCACATAGACAATCACCTCATGTTTTAAATTCAGAGAACTGCTAAACTTCAGAGGGGGAGGATAGTGGTTATAGTGAGTTAGAGGGCTGAGCTAGCTACCCAAATAGCCCCCATAATACTAATATGCATAAGGGTTCTCCCCATAGTAAAAGGGAAGATAGGGAACACTCCAACTCCAAAAATAAGGCTCCTAGAAAGTCCCGAGATGTGTCTAATAAGGTATATGACACCCCTAAAATAATTACTTTCTTAAAGGATGCAGTACCTAAATTTTCCAAAAACGGAACCACTTAGAGGCATTTAAAAATGCTTTATCCATAATGAATGTCACAAGTGATCAATCAAACATTGACTTTCTGCCCTGGGTATTTGAAAATAAATATCACAAATTATTTGCTTCACTAAAGGATATGAATATTCATTCCTGGAATTAGATAAAACAACAGTGCAGAAAAAGAATTTGGGCAATATTGCACTAAAACTGCAGTGAAAATAGCTGTATACGGATTAAAATGTAGTGCAAATCAAAACCCTATACAATTCCTTTCTGTACTGAAAAGTGCGTACATTATGGCCGAAGACTACCCCATATTTGAAATCCAAGAATTTGTAAATTTATTTTTCGAAGCATGGCTCTCGCACATCAAAGTTAATTTAGCTAGAGTAGAGATGTTGATGAGCACTGCTCATTGGACTGGCTGATTAAAGAGAGTACAAAGTTATACTCTATTCAGCAGTCCAGAGCTCTTGAAAAGATAGCAAATATTTCCTTAGACGGTGATTTATTAACCATATATCTCCACAAGGGGGATGCTTAGTTCCCAAAAGGGGGAGGCTACACTCAATACCTCACTGAAATTGAGAGAGTTAAGGATGATCTATTTATCCCTATGCAGGTGCATGACCTTGGTAAAACCAAATATGCTAAATACAACTTAAAACAGGAAGCTAGCTATATAATCAAGCTATAATGTCACAGCTAAATGTTTATTATCTATCTCTATAGGTAATAAATCAGTGAAGCACCTGTTTTTAGTTTTAAATACTTTTAAATATACATTGGCAATGATCTCTTACATAGATATGCCATACAAATAGATTTGATTAACTCTTGTATCTTGAGCAGGTTAAAGGGGGACCCTGAAGTATTTCAGGATGAAAATGCTGCCCTGAAATTGAACCAGCAATTACAATATGCTATAAATATATGCAAGTGTCTAACAATGTTATAATCCCTGCTGGGGCTGATAAAAACTTCTAAAACACTAATTTGCCTCTCCCATAGAATGCAAACTCTGGGTATAACAATGGCCTATAATCCTTAGGTAAATATTGTAACTATTACAATACATGTTATTGTGCATAACATTACCCCACAGGATATAACCTTATCCAAGGGAACTACCATAGGATATGCGCTTTAATCAAGTTATTACACTTTTGGATTCCAGAATAATATAATACCTGAAGGATATTTAACTGAAGAACAATTAATAGAACAATCCTTTGCATCTAGGCCAGAGGGGCTATTTACTATTCAGAGGAAGGCATCTGTAAAATTGAAGAAGCCTCTCTAGTATTTGATCAGCCGATCAAAGATCAAGAATACCCCAATACCCAGAGTCATGGGGGCAATTTAAATTATAATCAAGGGGACCTCACCTCTAGGTTGGAAGAAGCCTATGAAATAGGACAGCCTGAAATCTTTCCAGGATTTCAGCAAATAGTCAAAAAACAAATTTCCTTAGCTAATGGCTTTTCCAGTGATGATGAACTCCAACAGCTATGAGAACTCTTGATGGAGTACAAGGTTATTTTTGCTAGGGATTCTTATGACTGTGGGACTACAGACTTGCACATTGCAAGAATCCAAACAGATCACAATGCACCACCTGTCTTTGTTAAACAATACAGACTTCCTTTAGCCTCATATGATTCTCTTGCAGAAATTATAAGGAACCTGGAAGAAAAAGGTATTATCAGACAGGTACACAGCTCTTATAACAATCCTATTCTATGTGTTCTTAAGCCCAATAGACAATGGCGTTTATGTGCTGACTTAAGACAGCTAAACAAGCGAGTGTACATGTCTAGCTGGCCTGTGCCATATATTATTGACCAGTGCCTAGCACAGATGTAGGGATCAAAAATATTCACTGCCGGGGGCGTGTCTGGAAGGCGGCCATGTACAGCAGCAATTTCATTTAGCTCCTCGAGTACATCTACAATAAGACTGAATAACTCTTCTCAAATTTGGCATTTCATCTTGAAATCTATCGAGCTCTCACAGAAGAAGATAAGGAGTTGAATGATACCTTAATTTATATGTCTTCTTTAGTTAGGTTCAAGCAGTCAGAACCTGGAATTTAGGCCGCAAATTTGTCTCTTAAATACTCGAGTAGAGCAGTATTAATCTGCTACAGTTAACTTTACTACCCAGAAAGCTACGCAAAGCTGATAATATGGAGGACTATACTGCAAGCTAAATTGAAAGCCCTAGATTGTCTAATAGATTGCAGATTTTCGGACCTGAGGGACATGTGCCAAGCAGCAAGTATGTTGGGCTCACATCCTAAAGTGCAAGGAAATATGCCGGTGAGAGTGGCTATTGTAGGGCAAGACGAGTCTACTAAACCACAGCCGGGACCCTCCCCATATATTGTGCCGCACAACCTTGGTTCCATGTCTCAACTGAGGGGTCTCATGTCTGAAGAGCGGTTCACTATTTGCCCATGGTTGCCCTCGGCTCCCCCGGGAGGGGATGTGGCCGGTCCCCGCGGGGGTGAAGAGGATTCCATACCAATGATGAGCTGTGCACCTACAGAAAGCATCAGGCGCTCAGAAGGGCCAACAACTTTGGCCAGTATCGCGCAGAGGAGCATCTGCTTAGAGTTACTACTGAGTGGGCAGGTGATGTCCGGACTGGGCATATCTTGTACCAGTGTCTTTGTGGATGAATATGTAACACCACGGTCTGGGTCCTACTTACCGTTCCAATGCCATACTAGAGTTGGTGTGGGGTAGTTATGGATGCTCTGCAGTGGCTATTATGCTTCCCAGTGTTAGCAATGAACTCATGGTTTAGCGTGAGTTTTGGACATTCTAGCAAGGGATGTGCAATTAGTCTTGAAGTACCTTGTCATCTCAATCGTAACTATGCTGTTGTTGTTTTTTCTTTTTTTTTTACTATTTTCTTTTTTTCTTATGTATACTTTTCTCCTTTACATACCCTTATGTTTAAAGCCAGCCTTTTTGCAAGGGATAAGTAATACCAGTTAAGGGGCTAAGTTTATTAGCAATCTTACATATAGATGTTATATGATCTGTTGTGAGGATACTCTCAGATGGATTTATTATCCCCAATTAAGTAGCAGCCACCGTCTTTGGAGATAAATTTCCTGCCTCTCTAGTGTGGCCAGTATACAGGGCAGTCCGATTCGGGCCCCCATCAGACTATGTAATTACTCACATACTCATGTTATTTCTTTTATTATGCATAATTTTATGTATGGTGACAACAGCTTATGAGTGGGGGGTACCGTTTAGTGTAATAAATAGGGTTGCCATTGGAGATGTAAACTGCAGCTTAGGATCTGGCCAAACAGGTATTCATATATATAATACTCAACAGTTCGTTCCCCAATGTTGGGAAATGAAACATTTGCGCCCTCTTTCGCCAACCTCTGCATGGGGTGGTGGGAACTGTCCCGCATCTATGGAGATGAGAACCCCTTCAGGGGAAATATACAATTCTATCAGCGCTATATTGATGATCTGCTCCTGGTGTGGAGGGGAACAGTGGAGAGTGCGAAGATTTTTGTGGAATGGTTAAACAACAATGACTTTGGGTTGGAGTTCACTTTTGAACTAAATAAATATCAGATCAATTTCTTGGATCTCACTCTAAAGGGGATTCCCAAAGTCGGGGTTGAAACCGAGGTCTACAGAAAGCCTATAACAGGCAATACACTACTCCACGCCAGGAGCAGTCATCCTAAACAGGTGTTTAGATCGGTCGCAAAGGGCCAATTCACCAGACTTAAACGTAATTGCAGTAGTCCTGAACAGTTTGAAAAACATGCAGATCGATTATCAGAATGCCTAAAGGTGAGAGGATATAAGACGCATGAGATACAGAAAGTAAGGCAGGAGGTCACTACCACTAACAGATTTAAATTGCTGGAAAAAGCTGAAACTAAATCTACAAAGAGTGGAGATATGTACTTTGTAACGGACTATAGCAGCCAATACAATAAAATATGCCAGATAATAAGTAAGCACTTTAAAATGCTGGCAGCAGATAATGCGTTGGCTGGGGTGGTAGAGTGTGGTTGCAAGTATTCATTTAGAAAAGGAGTCACCATGGCAACCTACTGGCCCCCACCCAATTAAAGAACACCCGAAGGGAACAATCTAGTTCCTGGCTTAGGTTTAAGGGAGTATTTAGGTGTAGCAACCTCACATGCAAGGCATGTGAGCATCTTTTGGTAGGAGAGGGATTCATGAGTAGCGTTACAAATGAAATTTACAATCATAAAAAATGCATGAATTGTAGGAGCATTTTTTCAATTTACCTGGCTAGCTGCGTGGAATGTAACCTACAGTATGTAGGTATGACAACAAGAGAGACACGGGTACGCATCAAAGAGCATCTTTTGGATATTAAGGCGGGCACTCTGACTACTCCTCTAGTCCAGCACTTCAAGTTGTTCCACAACAAAGAAAGTGCAAACTTTAAATGGACCATAATAGAAACAGTGGATGCAGGGCGAAGAGGGGGGGACAGGGTGTCCGCACTTGCCAAAAAAGAGGTTTTCTGGATATTCAAATTGGGGACAAGGTACCCGAAAGGATTGAATTCCTCTTATGACCTAATTTACCATTGGATATAACAAAGTAATTTCCCAGTTGCTGGTTTAATTTCTAGATTACATACATCAGGGTCTTATCAAAGTTGGAAACTTAGAGAATTAATTATATTTGATCTTCTTTATAGCATTGTATTATCCCTTACATTATCCCCGACTCTTTATGGGCATAAGGTAAAGAGTAGTTGAGGCTAATTTAGCCTCTATGGTTAATAATAATTTAAATATGATTCAAGGGATTATTGTTATAGTAGTATGATATTATTGAAGTTGATGGTAAACGTAAACAAATAGAAATCACAATTTTGTAAGGGAGTTACATTATTTGTTATACAGGACAGCAGGATTAAGTCTGTAAGTGAGAGATAACTATAGCCTATTTTGTCTTTTTAGGCATTTAGCACCTAGCAGCTTAAGCATCAATAACTGTTGTTAAGTTAAGTTAAGTTATTCAAATGATAATCAGTATCACTCACATAAATGACTTTTCAAGATTAGGTGTACATTTTATATTGCTCTTTCTATACAAGTAAGGACTATATGCAATACAGGTTATATGTATAGTAACAGGATTTGTATACATTGAACAAGTTACATGATAAGGAATGAGTTAAACTTGTTACTGTCGTTCAGCCAATGAAATGTTTTTACACCTTTTTTAAGCTCATCAGTAATGAGGGTTATCCATGAGCTATAACTACGGCATACAGCCGAAATGCATAAGCTTGTTGTTATCTGAAGGGCAGTATTTCTGTTCAGCTGTTTTAAAGGATAATAGAGCTGAAAAGTTTGACTTCAACACTGCGACTCCAGTACGTTATTGTTTGCATTCATATACAGGGAGTGCAGAATTATTAGGCAAGTTGTATTTTTGAGGATTAATTTTATTATTGAACAACAACCATGTTCTCAATGAACCCAAAAAAATCATTAATATCAAAGCTGAATAGTTTTGGAAGTAGATTTTAGTTTGTTTTTAGTTATAGCTATTTTAGGGGGATATCTGTGTGTGCAGGTGACTATTACTGTGCATAATTATTAGGCAACTTAACAAAAAACAAATATATACCCATTTCAATTATTTAATTTTACCAGTGAAAGCAATATAACATCTCAAAATTCACAAATATACATTTCTGACATTCAAAAAAAAAAAAAAAAAAAATCAGTGACTAATATAGCCACCTTTCTTTGCAAGGACAATCAAAAGCCTGCCATCCATGGATTCTGTCAGTGTTTTGATCTGTTCACCATCAACATTGCGTGCAGCAGCAACCACAGCCTCCCAGACACTGTTCAGAGAGGTGTACGGTTTTCCCTCCTTGTAAATCTCACATTTGATGATGGACCACAGGTTCTCAATGGGGTTCAGATCAGGTGAACAAGGAGGCCATGTCATTAGATTTTCTTCTTTTATACCCTTTCTTGCCAGCCACGCTGTGGAGTACTTGGACGCGTGTGATGGAGCATTGTCCTGCATGAAAATCATGTTTTTCTTGAAGGATGCAGACTTCTTCCTGTACCACTGCTTGAAGAAGGTGTCTTCCAGAAACTGGCAGTAGGACTGGGAGTTGAGCTTGACTCCATCCTCAACCCGAAAAGGCCCCACAAGCTCATAATGATACCAGCCCAAACCAGTACTCCACCTCCACCTTCCTGGCGTCTGAGTCGGACTGGAGCTCTCTGCCCTTTACCAATCCAGCCACGGGCCCATCCATCTGGCCCATCAAGACTCACTCTCATTTCATCAGTCCATAAAACCTTAGAAAAATCAGTCTTGAGATATTTCTTGGCCCAGCCTTGACGTTTCAGCTTGTGTGTCTTGTTCAGTGGTGGTCGTCTTTCAGCCTTTCTTACCTTGGCCATGTCTCTGAGTATTGCACACCTTGTGCTTTTGGGCACTCCAGTGATGTTGCAGCTCTGAAATATGTCCAAACTGGTGGCAAGTGGCATCTTGGCAGCTGCACGCTTGATTTTTCTCAGTTCATGGGCAGTTATTTTGAGCCTTGGTTTTCCACAGGCTTCTTGCGACCCTGTTGACTATTTTGAATGAAACGCTTGATTGTTCGATGATCACGCTTCAGAAGCTTTGCAATTTTAAGAGTGCTGCATCCCTCTGCAAGATATCTCACTATTTTTGACTTTTCTGAGCCTGTCAAGTCCTTCTTTTGACCCATTTTGCCAAAGGAAAGGAAGTTGCCTAATAATTATGCACACCTGATATAGGGTGTTGATGTCATTAGACCACACCCCTTCTCATTACAGAGATGCACATCACCTAATATGCTTAATTGGTAGTAGGCTTTCGAGCCTATACAGCTTGGAGTAAGACAACATGCATAAAGAGGATGATGTGGTCAAAATACTTTTTTGCCTAATAATTCTGCACTCCCTGTACTAATCGTTATGAATAGACAGACAATGTCATATACGCCATTGTTACTCTGTACTTTTAGTTTTGTTTAGTCAATCTATCACCTATCCTTTATTCTTCTGTGAATATACTAATCATTATGAATAGACAGACAATGTCATATACACATGTATGTTTATGGATACATACATGTACGTACAAACTACATTTATGATATGCTTCTTACCATTTGTTATCTGAGTGCCAGCAGGTGATATAACCCCTCCTATGGCACATCACCATCAATTTATCATCTTGCTCTGAGTTTTTATTGATTCCTATATTAGCCTCCTAAGGTACTATCTGGTTAGATATGTATCCTGAATTATGTGAATGTGGATATACATTCACACATATTCATACATGTCATATATACACATCAAATTCTTCTATCATAAAGAGGAAGATGTGGTCAAAATACTCATTTGCCTAATAATTCTGCACTCCCTGTATATAACTCAGCTAACGGGACTAAACCATTTATGTTAACCACGTGTGGTGACTGCTTCGCCTCTTTGATAGGAATCCTGTGTATTGAGATACCCCTCAGAAAACTAGCCCCTCTTACAGTGTTCCCCCAAGCATGCTGGGTATGGATTCTTCTATACAAATGGGGATATAGTTATATACTCCACCATGAAAGGTATAGTCGAGATATTTAAACATTAACAAGGTCTGTCTCTAACGGTCTCTTTACTTAATTAAACCCATCTTTTATTGTACCAAGAGCCTCTTAGTTGCTAAATAAAGTAAGATAGTTCACCATTACAATAATAGAATTGTGATCCCTGTTTATGACCCCTCCTCTGTGATAATTTCAAGTTTTGTAGCTTATAGATTATACTGGCGGTGTTAATCCGCCACGGATATTGTGTTGACATAAGTTGTTCCTATGTTTTTACCTATAAGTGAAATTGAGGTTGGTTTATTAGGGCATCCAGCTACAGGAGACAGAGAGAAGTGTAGATAGCCCATTGATAGTCAAGGATTAACATTCACTGACATGATCTCTAACTCTGTTCATTTGGTAGGAGCAACTTTTAAAGATTTCCTATATTTTGCAAAATCTCAGATAACACATACTTTTCTATTCTACTTAGTATATCACTCTATAGGATGTATAAGTTGTTCAGGATTCTTATATTATATAAAATTTACTTTGTGTTTATGTAGGAAACAAAAAGGTAAAAGAGGTAATGATAGATTATGTTTATTTTACCTTACGTCTGCATACATTGCTCTTTATTCTAAATTTGTACTGTGTATGTCTGGAGAGCCATATGTATGATGTTTGCATTGAGATTTCACTGCCCCTTTTATATGATGTTATTTCATTATCACTCAGATAAACAATGCTTTGTATGCAAGTTTCATTAGAAACAAATACGAACTGTATAACATGATCTTATGTTCTATGCCTTATATTACTTCAATAAAAAAATTATGATTAAAAAAAAAAAATATTCACTGCCATTGATTGTGAATAGGGATATTGGACCATAAAGGTACATGAGGAGGACCAGTATAAGCTTGCATTCTCGTTCCAAAAGGTCCAGTATGCATTCCAGAGACTCCGGTTTAGATACATAAATTCAGGACATGAATTTGCTGTATTCATGCATAAGGCAATGCCTGATGCACTGGAAAGGGGGGCCTTATCTTATGTTGATGATGTTTTAATCAAAAGCACAGACTTTGAAAAACACATTGCAGAACTTAAACACGTCCTCAGCCAACTTAATAGGACAGGTGTCAACTTATCCCTACAAAAAGCTCAATGGTGCCGCACTCGTGTAAACTTCTTGGGACATGAAGTTACTTCTGAAGGGCTAAATCCTCAGAAGAAAAAGGTGGAAGCTATAGTAAATTCTAAAAACCCAACTAACTTAAAGGAATTGAGATCATTCCTGGGTATGACAAATTATTCTCACAAATGTATTTATAATTATGCAGAATTAGCTAAACCACTACTACTTCTTCTAAAGAAGGATGTGAAATGGCACTGGAGTGAGAATCAAGAGACAGCCATCAAAGAGCTGAAGAGAAAACTCACTCAGGCACCTTGCTTAGTGTACCCTGAAGGTGGTAAACCTTTTCACTTAGAAACAGGTTACATAGATATAAGCATGAATGCTGTTTTATACCAAAAGCATGATAATTTAAGCAAAGTCATTGCTTATGAGAGCAAAATTCTATCCCCAGTAGAAATAAAATTTAGTGATTGCGAAAAAGCCCTCTTATCTACTTAATAAGCTCTACAAAATTTCCACAGCTATATACAGGGTGAGAAAATTATTGCAGAAATGGCCCACCAGCCTTTGCTATATCTGCAAAGTGAGAGAATAAGAGATGGGAATTTGCCTAACAGGCACATAACAGCTTGGACTCTTTCCTTACAAGGCTGGCCTTTAGAAATTCGGTACAAGCAGAATAAAAAGAATCCAGTTGCACAGAGGCTTGCTGAGCTCTACGACTGTACTAATAAGGATCATGGGGAAGAATTATCAGAAGATGATTTCCTGGAGGAACAATTACTTTCCCCGTATAAGATATACAATGAGGACCATTATCAGACATTACCTTGGGTATATGTTGATGGTTGTTCTTATCATGCCACTATTGATAATGAGCGAAGATTAGTCGCTGGCATTGGTATAACTTTGGATTCCCAAATATTTCTGTAGGTTTCAACATTGGACCAAGATCCAGTCAAGTTGCAGAACTCACTGCTGTTCTAAAAGCCATTGAAATGGCTATTGAAAAGGATATTCATGAATTTGTGATCATTACTGACTCAAATTACGTGTGTGACAGTTTTGTTGAATACCTGCCAACTTGGAAAATAAATGACATGCAGAAAAGTAACAACAAACCAGTCAAGCATGGCAAGTTGTGCTGCGAGATTCATAACCTAGCGGTGACCAATGGGTTTAACCATACATTGGAAGAAGACCATGAGTCATTCCAGGGTTCTAGGCCCTGATAAGGAAGGCAATGATCTTGCGGAGCCATAACTGGAGAACTCCTTAATATCGACCACTTAATGGGTGCAATTCAGGTAGAAGCTATTACCAGAAACCAGGCAAAACAGAGTGAGCCTCACCTGGTACAATGGGGCCAGGATTCTCACAGTGAGGACCTGATCACTAGTCAAAAAGAAGACCCCATTGTAGGCATCTTTTATAAACTCATAGAAGATCCTGAAAGCAACCCCATCTCAAAAGAGGATGGTATTGGCAAGGAAGATCTTAGAATCTTAATGAAGTCCAGATCACAATTCAAGTTACAGGGTGGTTTATTAATTAGAACCTCCAGAACTGGCATCCAGCAATGGGTGGTACCCACCAAGTTCAGAGGTCTCATGCTTGAACATGCCCATGTTAAAATATGTTCAAACCTATTGTCAAAGTTGTTTAATCCGTCCACAGTTCCAATCCACTGCACCAATGCATAGAGCGCCATTGCAGAAAAGGGGATGGTAATTCCATGGTCCAGTAACTAGGTCATCAAGAGGTAACAAATACATGTTAACAGTGACATGCCTGTTCACTAAATGAGTAGAGTGCATCAGTGCACCTAACAATAGTGCTGAAACATGCGCAGCTTTGCTCATCAACCACGTGTTTTCCAGATTTAGTTTGCCCCAAAGAATCAAATCCGATCGGGGAACCCACTTAACTAGCGAAGTAATGACCAACATGTGGAAAATACTAAGGGTCAAAAGAAATCTCCATATTGCATATAGAGCTGCCTCAAGTAGTGGTGTAGAGCGTTACAACGAGTCCATTGTGAAAATCCTCAAAAAGTTTGTAAGTGAAACGGGTAAAGACTGGGGTGTAAAGCTACCTCTAGTCCAAATGAAATTAAGAGCAACTCCAAGTAGTGCTACCAAGATGTCACCTTTTTAACTGATGACTGGTAGAAGAATGGTTCTACCTCAGCATCTACTGTACTGTACATCAGACCAGAACTTGATAAACACCGCCTACACGCATCAATATGTAGAGAACCTAAGGAAGCACCTGCAATATGCCTTTGCATTTGCTCAAAGGAACTTAGAAAAAGTTGCAACTGCCACTAAATCCTATTATGATCTCAAAATGTCCAAAAAGGAATATGAAATAAATGATAAAGTTTATCTTTATAACTTTGGAAGAGATCAGGTTAAGGAGAAGAAATTCCTTCCATCATGGAAGGGTCCTTTTGTCATTACAGACAAAATATCTCCAATTGCCTGTAAAATTAGGATACCTAAAAATTATACTTTTATGGATAAATGGGTCCATATTAATTAGTTGTGAGCGTGCCTTCCTAGATCCCAACTACAAGTCATAGAGGGAGAATGAAGTGTCATATTCCCAAATGCACTAAAGAAATATTGTAGTTTAAAGATGCCTAGCTAATTAGCATGAAGGCTCAAAAATAATGGGCTCTCTTCATATAAGACTGTCTATAATGCATACGGTCAATACACTCACCAAATACCACTGAATTTAAGCCAATTCAAATACGTGTGTCCTATATCTATTTAGAATTGGAAGGGGGATTTAGGTCAGGGTATCTGTGAAGATTATTAAATAATATATATGTATATATATATATATATATGATTGTTAAGACCACAGGATTCATTATACATTAAACTGGTTACAGCAGTTGTATTTACAAATGGTTCTTGACTGTGTAAACCAGCCCCCATAAACATGGATATCTTCTATTTTATCATAGAAATTGATAAAATACTGGTGTTTGGTGTCAAATTGTACATTTTCTGTTATGCTAAATGAAATATAGATGCAATACCAGGATGTTGAATGCTATGATTCTGGGGATAGAAAATGATAGACAGTGTAATTGCTTATTGGTATGATCGCTAGAAACATGCTTGTATTTGGTAATGGAATAATCAGAACAATTACATTATATTATCCCATCTATAATTAAAATTGTAAATGATTAATACAAGGAAGTAAAGTAGTTTAAATAATCACTTTATAAGGATGTATTGCATTTTGGCAATTTTTGATGATAAGACTGCATTACTGAATGTTTGCTGCCCCCTAGGGCATTAAAAATGGTATGACAGCCAAATTGACTGTTTAAAAATATATGCAAATCCAAATAACCAATCAATGCTCAGCTCCATTAAGGGAGGATAAGGGACAAGCATTAAAAGGGCCTATCAAAATCTTGTGGGAATGATTAAAGAAACGGGGGAGGAATTCTTTATTTTTGTAATAAAGGTCCATGACAACTCACTGCTAAAGAAAGACAGATTAAAAGAATCATTAACTTTTGGAGAGAAAATACATAGGCTTTGGTGCCAAGCATATTCTCTGCCATTTTTGGAGACACTTTCTTGAACAAAGAAAGATTAACAATTCTTGAAGTCTATACCTGTGCACATTGTGAGTAAACCCTTCATAGATGACCCACAAGAAACTCTGGAATATGAAACATTGATTTGCTTACTTGGGTAAAGTATATAATTTGATATTTTAAAGCAAATACATTCATTATTGCTATGGTCTAATTGTAGTTAGTAAATTTAAAAGGGCCCAATTTGTATTTTAAACTTATGTTCATAGCCCTGTGTATTTTAAAACTAATCATTAATGCTAAGTAATTTATCTTTGCAAATATATATAAATATATATTTTAGAATTGGTCTTAATTGTAGATAATTAAGAATTTATTTCAACTTAGATAAATTGGCATATAAACTGGCTGTTTACATTAAGAAAATATATAATTCCTGGTGTTTTAATTAGAGTTGTATAGAATCATTTGTGGGCTAAATAGCTTAAGTATATTTGTCTAGAAGTTAACAAACCATACCTTGGCATCTCATTGTGATATTTAAATACAACTCTGATTTGGGAAATTTTTGTGAATAAGGTAATTTTTATGATTTTTGCATAGCATATTATAACAGCATAAATGTGTATAGTTTGATTCATAACCTGGATCCTATCAATATAATTCAATGTGTCTATAAATTTTAACTAATATAAAGCATTTAGGAATTTACATTAATTGTAATTGTTTTGTAAATGCATTTTATTGGGGGGTTGTTTTAAAGAATAATTATTAAATATATTGTATTATAACCCGGCCAAATACCAATAAAAAAGAGATTCAAAGATTCCTCGGATTTGCGAACTACATAAAGTTCATTAAAGGTTTTACTTACTCAGAAGAATCTCAGATTTGCCGGGAATTCGCAAGCCGAACAATCTTTTAATATATTAAAGAATAAGCTTGTGAAAGCGCCCATATTACAATTCCCAGATCCCAGCTTACAATACACGCTTGAGAAACCTTGAATACCTGAAAACTAATAAAACTTTAAGCTCACAACAAGTTCGTTGGAGCCTTTTTTTTCAAGATCTGACTTCACGATTACTTACCATCCTGGATCCAAGAACATTAAGGCAGATGCCTTATCAAGAAAGATCCTAGACCATTGAACTGTGACACTCCAACATTCATTATACCTCAAGACAGGTTTATAGGTCTTACCATGGACAAACTATCCTGTATAAAAGAACACCAACAAACTGATTCCCCTTTATCACAGTTGAAGCTTCACAAGGGTTCGGACAACCTGTACTACTATGGACAACAGGTTTATGTCCCCGATTCTCTTCGAGCTGATATACTTCTCTCTGCACACAATTTTGCCAGGGTCTTTCAGGGCATTCGGGTGTCTGCAAAACCCTCCATTTACTCAAGAAAGATTTATGGTGGCCACAGATGGAACGTTCTGTAAGAAACTATATCCAGTCATGTGCTGTTTGCACCAAATGCAAACATCATCGTAACCATCCATATGGTTTACTCCTTTCGCTCCCCGTTCTCAACAGACCATGGCGGGACATCGCCATGGATTTCATAGTAGACCTCCTGCCATCCTCAAACTATAATACCATCCTTGTAGTTGTTGACCTCTTCTCTAAAATGGCCCACATTATACCCCATAGAGGGTTGCCAACAGTTCCAAAACAGCTTAATTATTCCTAAACCGCATAGTGAAATTACATGGTTTGCCAGATTCCATTACTAACGACAGAGGCACTCAATTTACTTCTAAATTCTGGTATCAACTATGTCAAACCCTCAGTATCACCAGAAGACTTAGTATGGCATACCACCCTCAGACTAATGGGCAGAATGAGAGGACCAACCAGTCTCTCGAACAGTATTTACGCTGTAAATAGTCCTTACTTCTAGCTACTGCTGAGTTTGCTCATAACAACACAGTCAATACATCCACTAAATTGTCTCCCTTCTTCATAAATTATTGATTCCATCCATTGTATCATCTGTTCCACAGAACTGAATCTACCCTACTTTCAGTTGATGATACCCTCAATACTATTGCCGAGGGTTTCTCATCACTTCAATCAACATTAAAAGAAGCTCAGGCCAGGCAAAAATCTCATTATGATCTAAGACATTCGAAACCCCCTGAATATAAACCAGGAGATAAAGTTTGGCTCTGTACAAAAAACCTGAAACTAAAGATTTTGTGTAAAAAGCTTGGTATTTTGTTCATTGGTCCATATGAGATTACCAAGATCATCAATGCTAATGCTGCTACTCTGCAGTAGCCTCCTATGCTTAAAATACAACCAAGCTTCCATGTCTCACACCTTAACTTTACTTACCCATGAGAGACCAATCTCAACCGCCTCTGCAGTCTGTTCAGGTTCTGGATAACCAGGAATATGAGAGAGAAACTATTATGGACTCTCGTTATCTCCGTAACCAACTCCAGTATTTGGTCAGGTGGAAGAGTTTTGGTACCGATGAGGATTCTTGGGAGCCCTATTCCAACTTATTCCATCATAGACATCCAGACAGACCGAAGTCCTGACCCACTGAGTGGGTCCTTGAGGGGGGAGTTATGTTAGGACGTTTTTTACGTTTGGTCCTGTCTCTTTAAATTTTATCTTTCTTTTTTTGATTGTTCACACTATATAAGGCTTCACCTTCCAATTACCATTGCTTGGTCATTTGCTTTTGTACTCAGAGCTACTTCTGAGCCAGTCACCAAGACACCTAGCCACTCTATCCCTACATTTGTGGATTTCGTACCCTTGTATTGCAGCACTTGTGTTACACTGCTATTAGTGTGTACCCTTATGCTTTTGCCTCTAAGGAGGTTCCTGGGGCCGTTCTCATTCTCAGGATTCTCTACAATCCTCCCAGCTGTCTCAATATTCAACAGCATCTAACTCTGCACACACGCTTCCAGCATGTGATGTCACAGCAACCACGTCAAGCGGATTCTTCCTCACGCTTCACAGGCAGCATCTCCGATCTAAGTTTTCCGGTAAAGGTATTCGTTACCTTCACAGCATTTGACGAAACTTGGACTAGTGGTAACGTAAACTGTATATGTATACTCACGAATAACCGGTTGTATGCTAAGCCTGCTTATAAACAGGATACAAATACCATACTTAAGCCTTACAGTAAGGTAAGGAATGCCTGATTATTACATTTTTTGCATTTTTATTCAATGAGGGTATACATTAATTCTAAAATTAGAGTTTATTCTAGAAAAAATTATGCAATTTTCTGAATTATCAACACAAAGTTACCCTAAAATCAATACAATATAATTGTCAATAAAATCAATGTTGACATGTGTTATTAAATGTAATTTTAAAAGAATCCTTAAAAATAAAAATAATAACATGCTTAATTTTGGACACTAAAAATTGGGAAATTATGACTCCTGTACTGATTTACTATGTACACCATAATTATTATTATTATAATTCAATTTTTTGCCTTTCATATGTTAGCATTTCCCATATTATGGTATTTCTACAAACTAATGTTATTTCCTATGAAAGCTTGGTCTGCTTAATAAAGCAAGGTAAAATGACTTTTGATCAGTTAAGGATTTATGGGTTAATATTAAAGGGACAGTTTAGTCAAAATTAAACTTTCATAAATCAGATAGGGCATGCAATTTTAATCAGTTTTCCAATTTACTTTTATCATCAGATTTGCTTTGTTCTCTTGGTATTCTTTGTCAAAAGTTAAACCTAGGTAGAGTTGTAGGCTAATTTCTAAGCCCTTTAAGGCTGCCTCTTATCTCAGTACATTTTGGCAGTTTTTTTTACAAATAGTGCTAGTTCATGTGTGCCATATAGATAACATTCTGCTCACTCCCGTGGAGTTACCTAGGAGTCTGCACTGACTGGCTAAAATGCAAGTCTTTCAAAAGGTACGAACAACCAGCTCAATAATTTGTTAGCTTGTTCTATGGCAATTTATCACCTGGGTGCAGCTTTTTTTTAGCCCAGTAATGCTTTTCCCTGAGTAGAACTTTCCTGTAGTATATCAGTCTGATTCCACCTATTAAAGGGACATGATACCCAAATGTTGAAACACTTGAAAGTGATGCAGCATAGCTGTAAAAGGCTGACTAGAAAATATCACCTGAACATCTCTATGTAAAAAAAGAAATATATTTTGCCTCAAAATGTCCTAAGTATTCAAACCTCATTGCAAAGGACTTTAAGCAGCAAATCAGTATGTCTGTCCTGGGGCAGCCAAGGGAGTGAGCTTTGTGCACACTCATATTATTTCCCTATTCAGTTTAAGGAAGTTTACTATGAAATCTCATGAGAGTTAAGTGAAATCTCATGAGATCACAGTAAAAGAGTTCATGACCTCAGCACTGCTGATGTTGATTGGCTGCTGTTCATTTATTATTTTTTTATATTTTTTTACCTGCAGCTAAGCAGCAGCCAAAGTTTAACTTTTTACACAGAACTTACTCTGCTGAGCTGAGGAAATTGTGAGGTAAAATATCTTCCTTTTTTACATAGAGATGCTCAGGTGATATTTTCCTGTCAGCTTTTTACAGTTATACTGCATCAGTTTCAAGTGATTTAGCATATGCGTATTATGTCCCTTTAAGGTCAGTCCAGCGACAAAATATAAGGCAATTCTTCTCTAAACAAGGAACACATATGCATGCATGTGTGTTTACATGTTTGTGTATGTAAAAATCATAGTTTCAAAATTAGTGAACTCCTTTGGTTTAGCGTACCATTCTCTTACTACTCAAGTAATAGCAGTAGGAATTTTTCAGCGCACACCCATAGAATTGTATCACATGAGGGATTTAATGTACCCACACTATTCAACATCCAGATATTAGACTTTGGTTTGAGTGCTATATTACTATATACTAGTATTTAAAGTAATGGTAAACCAAAGTGTATAACAAACGCAAGGATTTACCGTCTCTAAAAATAAACATTGGTTTCTCTCATCATTTTGTAAAAAACAATGTTAAACTCAACCTATTTGTAAGGAAAGTAGCTCACTAATTCAGTGCTTCTGGCCACCCATGGCATGTGCGTGTCAAATGACATCCCAGCACGGCTATTGGTCTAGAGGTGAAAATGTCACCTCATTAGAGAAAGCGCTGTGCCATGAGTGGCCGGATGTGTTGTGTTAGAGATATAGACCTAGATTTGGAGTTTGGCGTTAGCCGTGAAAACCAGCGTTAGAGGCTCCTAACGCTGGTTTTAGGCTACCGCCGGTATTTGGAGTCACTCAAAATAGGGTCTAACGCTCACTTTTCAGCCGCGACTTTTCAATACCGCAGATCCCCTTACGTAAATTGCGTATCCTATCTTTTCAATGGGATCTTTCTAACTCCGGTATTTAGAGTTGTTTCTGAAGTGAGCGTTAGACATCTAACGACAAAACTCCAGCCGCAGGAAAAAAGTCAGTAGTTAAGAGCTTTCTGGGCTAACGCCGGTTTATAAAGCTCTTAACTACTGTACTCTAAAGTACACTAACACCCATAAACTACCTATGTACCCCTAAACCGAGACCCCCCCACATCGCCGACACTCGAATACATTTTTTTAACCCCTAATCTGCCGACCGCCACCTACGTTATCCTTATGTACCCCTAATCTGCTGCCCCTAACACTGCCGACCCCTGTATTATATTTATTAACCCCTAATCTGCCCCCCTCAACGTCGCCTCCACCTACCTACACTTATTAACCCCTAATCTGCCGACCGCAAAGCGCCGCCACCTACGTTATCCTTATGTAACCCTAATCTGCTGCCCCTAACACCGCAGACCCCTGTATTATATTTATTAACCCCTAATCTGCCCCCCTCAACGTCGCCTCCACCTGCCTACACTTATTAACCCCTAATCTGCCGAGCGGACCTGATCGCTACTATAATAAAGTTATTAACCCCTAATCCGCCTCACTAACCCTATAATAAATAGTATTAACCCCTAATCTGCCCTCCCTAACATCGACGACACCTAACTTCAATTATTAACCCCTAATCTGCCGACCCAATCTCGCCGCTATTCTAATAAATGTATTAACCCCTAAAGCTAAGTCTAACCCTAACACTAACACCCCCCTAAGTTAAATATAATTTAAATCTAACGAAATTAATTATCTCTTATTAAATAAATTATTCCTATTTAAAGCTAAATACTTACCTGTAAAATAAATCCTAATATAGCTACAATATAAATTATAATTATATTATAGCTATTTTAGGATTAATATTTATTTTACAGGTAACTTTGTATTTATTTTAACCAGGTACAATAGCTATTAAATAGTTAAGAACTATTTAATAGCTAAAATAGTTAAAATAATTACAAATTTACCTGTAAAAGAAATCCTAACCTAAGTTACAATTAAACCTAACACTATACAATCAATAAATTAATTAAATAAACTACCTACAATTACCTACAATTAACCTAACACTACACTATCAATAAATTAATTAAATACAATTCCTACAAATAAATACAATTAAATAAACTTGCTAAAGTACAAAAAAATAAAAAAGAACTAAGTTACAAAAAATAAAAAAATATTTACAAACATAAGAAAAATATTACAACAATTTTAAACTAATTACACCTACTCTAAGCCCCCTAATAAAATAACAAAGCCCCCCAAAATAAAAAAATGCCCTACCCTATTCTAAATAACTAAAGTTCAAAGCTCTTTTACCTTACCAGCCCTGAACAGGGCCCTTTGCGGGGCATGCCCCAAGAAGTTCAGCTCTTTTGCCTGTAAAAGAAAAAATACAATACCCAAGCCCCCCAACATTACAACCCACCACCCACATACCCCTAATCTAACCCAAACCCCCCTTAAATAAACCTAACACTAAGCCCCTGAAGATCTTCCTACCTTATCTTCACCTCACTGGGTTCAATGATCTGTCCAGAAGAGCTCCTCCGATGTCCTGATCCAAGCCCAAGCGGGGGGCTGAAGAGGTCCATTATCCGGATGAAGTCTTCATCCAAGCGGGAGCTGAAGAGGTCCATGATCCGGATGAAGTCTTCTATCAACGGCATCTTCAATCTTCTTTCTTCCGGATCCATCTTGCAGACCTCCGACGCGGAACATCCTGCTGGCCCGACAGACTAACGACAAAGGACGGTTCCTTTAAGGGACGTCATCCAAGATGGCGTCCCTCGAATTCCGATTGGTTGATAGGATTCTATCAGCCAATCGGAATTAAGGTAGGAATTTTCTGATTGGCTGATGGAATCAGCCAATCAGAATCAAGTTCAATCCGATTGGCTGATCCAATCAGCCAATCAGATTGAGCTCGCATTCTATTGGCTGATCGGAACAGCCAATAGATTGCGAGCTCAATCTGATTGGCTGATTGAATCAGCCAATCGGATTGAACTTGAATCTGATTGGCTGATTCCATCAGCCAATCAGAATATTCCTACCTTAATTCCGATTGGCTGATAGAATCCTATCAGCCAATCGGAATTCGAGGGACGCCATCTTGGATGACGTCCCTTAAAGGAACCGTCATTCGTTGTTAGTCCGTCGGGCCAGCAGGATGTTCCGCGTCGGAGGTCTGCAAGATGGATCCGGAAGAAAGAAGATTGAAGATGCCGTTGATAGAAGACTTCATCCGGGTCATGGACCTCTTCAGCTCCCGCTTGGATGAAGACTTCATCCGGATCATGGACCTCTTCAGCCCCCCGCTTGGGCTTGGATCAGGACATCGGATGAGCTCTTCTGGACAGATCGTTGAGCCCGGTGAGGTGAAGATAAGGTAGGAAGATCTTCAGGGGCTTAGTGTTAGGTTTATTTAAGGGGGGTTTGGGTTAGATTAGGGGTATGTGGGTGGTGGGTTGTAATGTTGGGGGGCTTGGGTATTGTATTTTTTCTTTTACAGGCAAAAGAGCTGAACTTCTTGGGGCATGCCCCGCAAAGGGCCCTGTTCAGGGCTGGTAAGGTAAAAGAGCTTTGAACTTTAGTTATTTAGAATAGGGTAGGGCATTTTTTTATTTTGGGGGGCTTTGTTATTTTATTAGGGGGCTTAGAGTAGGTGTAATTAGTTTAAAATTGTTGTAATATTTTTCTTATGTTTGTAAATATTTTTTTATTTTTTGTAACTTAGTTCTTTTTTATTTTTTTGTACTTTAGCAAGTTTATTTAATTGTATTTATTTGTAGGAATTGTATTTAATTAATTCATTGATAGTGTAGTGTTAGGTTAATTGTAGGTAATTGTAGGTATTTTATTTAATTAATTTATTGATAGCATAGTGTTAGGTTTAATTGTAACTTAGGTTAGGATTTCTTTTACAGGTAAATTTGTAATTATTTTAACTATTTTAGCTATTAAATAGTTCTTAACTATTTAATAGCTATTGTACCTGGTTAAAATAAATACAAAGTTACCTGTAAAATAAATATTAATCCTAAAATAGCTATAATATAATTATAATTTATATTGTAGCTATATTAGGATTTATTTTACAGGTAAGTATTTAGCTTTAAATAGGAATAATTTATTTAATAAGAGATAATTAATTTTGTTAGATTTAAATTATATTTAATTTAGGGGGGTGTTAGTGTTAGGGTTAGACTTAGCTTTAGGGGTTAATACATTTATTAGAATAGCGGCGAGATTGGGTCGGCAGATTAGGGGTTAATAATTGAAGTTAGGTGTCGGCGATGTTAGGGAGGGCAGATTAGGGGTTAATACTATTTATTATAGGGTTAGTGAGGCGGATTAGGGGTTAATAACTTTATTATAGTAGCGCTCAGGTCCGGTCGGCAGATTAGGGGTTAATAAGTGTAGGCAGGTGGAGGCGACATTGAGGGGGGCAGATTAGGGGTTAATAAATATAATATAGGGGTCGGCGATGTTAGGGCAGCAGATTAGGGGTACATAGGGATAATGTAAGTAGCGGCGGTTTACGGAGCGGCAGATTAGGGGTTAATAATAATATGCAGGGGTCAGCGATAGCTGGGGCGGCAGATTAGGGGTTAATAAGTGTAAGGCTAGGGGTGTTTAGACTCGGGGTACATGTTAGGGTGTTAGGTGCAGACGTAGAAGTGTTTCCCCATAGCAAACAATGGGGCTGCGTTAAGAACTGAACGCGGCTTTTTTGCAGGTGTTAGGTTTTTTTTCAGCTCAAACAGCCCCATTGTTTCCTATGGGGGAATCGTGCACGAGCACGTTTTTGAGGCTGGCCGCTTGCGTAAGCAACTCTGGTATCGAGAGTTGAAGCTGTGTTAAAAATGCTCTACGCTCCTTTTTTGGAGCCTAACGCAGCCTTTTTGTGGACTCTCAATACCAGAGTTATTTTTATGGTGCGGCCAGAAAAAAGCCGGCGTTAGTTTTTCGGGTCGTTACCGACAAAACTCCAAATCTAGCCGATAGTTTCTTTACAGATAGGGTGCGTTTAACATTGTTTTTTACAAAACGATGAGAAACTGATGTTTATTTATAGTGATGGTAAATCCTAGCATTTAATATATGTTTGGCTTTACCATCACTTTAACCTTAAACTTTTCATATTATTATATACATAAAAACATTATTGATTTAACTTCAGCTGTGTTAGTGCTAATATATATATTGGTACCCTCAATTTAATATTTGGTAGCACACCCCTTTGAAAAAATAACTGAAATCAATTGCTTCCTGTAACCATCAATGAGTTTCTTACACCTCTCCACTGGAATTTTGGACCACTCTTCAAACTGCTCCAGGTCTCTCAGATTGAAAGGGTTCCTTTTTATAACTGCTGTTTTGAGATCTCTCCACAGGTGCTCTATAAGATTGATATCTGGACTTATTGCTGGCAAGGTCAGTACTCTCCAGCGCATTGTCTTAAACCATTTCTGGGTGCTTTTTGACGTGTGCTTTGGGCCATTGTCCTGCTGTAAGACCCATGACCTCTGATGGAGACCCATCTTTCTGACACTGGGCCCTACATCGCACCACAAAATTATTTGGCAGTCTTTAGATTTCATAATACCATGCAAACAGTCAAGACATCCAGTGCCTTAAGCAGCAAAGCAACCTCAAAACATCAGTGAACCTCCACCATGTTTGACTGTAGGGACTATATTCTTTTCTATAAAAGCCTCATTTCTTTTTTTGAAAACAGTAAAATTATGGGCTTTACCAAAAAGCTGTAATTTTGATTTGGCTGTCCACAGCACATTCTCATAAAATGATTTTGACTTCCTCAGGTAAGTTTTGGCAAACTCCAATCTGGCTTTTTTATGTTTCTGTGTCAGAAGTGGGGTCCTCCTGGGTCTCCTACCATAGCATCCCTTTTCATTCAGATGGCAACATATAGTGCGAGCTGACACATTTGTACTCTGTGCCTGATGGTCTGATTGAATTTGTCTGGAAGTTGATCGAGGTTCTTTATCCACCATTCGAACAATCCTTCGTTGCAATCTTTTGCAATTTTTCTTTTTTGTCCACGTCCATGGAGATTAGCTACAGTGCCATGGGCTGTAAACTTCTTGACAATGTTGCACACAGTGGACACAGGAACATTAAGATCTCTGGAGATGGATTGTAAACTTTAGATTGTCCATGATTTTCCACAATTTTTGTTCTCAAATCCTCAATTTACTACTCTTTCTCTTCTCCATGCTCAGTGTGGCACACAGAGACACACAACAGAAAGATTGAGTCCTTTTTCATATTTTTAACAGGCTGTCGGTGTGATTTCTATTTTGTCAGCACCTGGTAATTGATACAGGTGAGTTTAATTACAAATTGCAGGAGCATCACAAACTTGGAATGCAATTATTTGTTTGTGTGGAATGTGTCAGATTTGACTTTTTTTTCTCCACTTTTTGTGTCATACCAATACAAAAAAAAGAAATAAATATGAAAATGCCTAAACATTTGCAATTGCAACAATTTTCTGGGCAAAGTGGTGTATTATCTGACAGAAATGCAGGGGTGCCAATATTTTTGGCCATGACTGTATTTATATATTTGATCAGTAATCTTTTTTCTGACTGACTGGAAGGTATGCTTGCTTGCAGGCAATTAGAGATCAAATTTTGAAATTTCTTGTATGGAGATTGTATATTTTTCTTATGTTTCCTGAATATTAAAAAGGATTGAATATATTCTCTCATATTATTTGCACAATGTATGTACTTATATTGCATTATGCCAATATCAATAATTAATGTGAGAATTCATTATCTAAAATCTCCTGTGCTACATATGATGTAGCTTTATAGTGAACTGGTCCTGTGTTATCTCTGTGACTATATCATGTTGTGCTTTTAATATTGTAATAAATTTACGATACTTTAAATCCATCTGTATCTTACCTGTTTACTTACCTGGGAGTCAGTGAGTAACAAACACCTACATCCTGAGTGTGCAGTTATAGCTCTTTTACACGTGAGTAAGGTTTCAATGCCGTCTGGTTGCTGAATGAAACAGTACTCACTATATATATTTCTTTTTCCTGAGGTTAACAGTTCCCTGACTGGCAACCTCCTTGGAAAGGAGAATCACAGCAAAATACACTTATATCCTGAGAGCTCAGTCATAGCTCTAAACAATGTGAGTAAGGTAACAATTGTTCGATCTGATACTAATCTACACAATTACACTATGTTTACCTTCTCTTCCTGAAGTTACATTCCGTGGCTACTATGTGTGAAAAACTAAATATTTTGGGCTACATAGTTAAGAAGCAGCATTCTTAAGACCACTGCTCCTTAACTCATCTGCCACCTCTGTGGTGGCGGACAGCAATCATCCCGATCGGATACAATCTGAATGATTGAAACCCCCTGCTAGTGGTCGATTGGCCGTGAATGTGCAGGGGGAGGCATTGCACAAGCATTTCACAAGAAATGCTTATGAAATGATAAATACAGAAAGCATATGCTGTCAGTATTTAGCGATATCCGGTGGACATGATCCACTACGGTGGATCATGTCCGTTTGACATTTAATAAATCTACCGTATTAGAACTATAGCCTTTATATTTTAATACACAGTGTTATATTGTTTCACATTTTTTGCAAACTATTGGTCTGGAATTGGGGGGCCCAGTTATGGGACTCACCAAGATCTGATGATACAGTGGGGGAAAAAAGTATTTAGTCAGCCACCAATTGTGCAAGTTCTCCCACTTAAGAAGATGAGAGAGGCCTGTAATTTTCATCATAGGTATACCTCAACTATGAGAGACAAAATGTGGAAACAAATCCAGACAATCACATTGTCTGATTTGGAAAGAATTTATTTGCATATTATGGTGGAAAATAAGTATTTGGTCACCTACAAACAAGCAAGATTTCTGGCTCTCACAGACCTGTATCTTCTTCTTTAAGAGGCTCCTCTGTCCTCCACTCATTACCTGTATTAATGGCACCTGTTTGAGCTTGTTATCAGTATAAAAGACACCTGTCCACAACTTCAAACAGTCACACTCCAAGCTCCACTATGGTGAAGACCAAAGAGCTGTCGAAGGAGACCAGAAACAAAATTGTAGACCTGCACCAGGCTTGGAAGACTGAATCTGCAATAGGCAAGCAGCTTGGTGTGAAGAAATCAACTGTGGGAGCAATAATTAGAAAATGGAAGACATACAAGACCACTGATAATCTCCCTCGATCTGGGGCTCCACACAAGATCTCACCCTGTGGGGTCAAAATGATCACAAGAACGGTGAGCAAATATCCCAGAGCCACATGGGGGGACCTAGTGAATGACCAGCAGAGAGCTGTACCAATGTAACAAAGGCTACCATCAGTAACACACTACGCTGCCAGGGACTCAGATTCTGAAGTGCCAGACGTGTCCCCCTGCTTAAGCCAGTACATGTCCGGGCCCGTCTGAAGTATGCTAGAGAGCATTTGGCTGATCCAGAAGCAGATTGGGAGAATGTCATATGGTCAGATGAAACCAAAGTAGAACTGTTTGGTAGAAACACAACTTGTCGTGTTTGGAGGAGTGAGAACACCATACCTACTGTGAAACATGGTGGTGGCAACATCATGCTTTGGGGCTGTTTCTCTGCAATGGGAACAGGACGACTGATCCGTGTACATGAAAGAATGAATGGGGCCATGTATCGTGAGATTTTGAGTGCAAACCTCCTTCCATCAGCAAGGGCATTGAAGATGAAATGTGGCTGGGTCTTTCAGCATGACAATGATCCCAAACACACCACCCGGGCAATGAAGGAGTGGCTTCGTAAGAAGCATTTCAAGGTCCTGGAGTGGCCTAAACAGTCTCCAGATCTCAACCCCATAGAAAACCTTTGGAGGGAATTGAAATTCTGTGTTGCCCAGCGACAGCCCCAAAACATCACTGCTCTAGAGGACATCTGCATGCAGGAATGGGCCAACATACCAGCAACAGTGTGTGACAACCTTGTGAAGACTTACAGAAAACGTTTAACCTCTGTCATTGCCAACAAAGGATATATAACAAAGTATTGAGATGAATTTTTGATATTGACTAAATACTTATTTTCCACCATAATTTGCAAATAAATTCTTTCCAAATCAGACAATGTGATTGTCTGGATTTGTTTCCACATTTTGTCTCTCACAGTTGAGGTATACCTATGATGAAAATTACAGGCCTCTCTCATCTTCTTAACTGGGAGAACTTTCACAATTGGTGGCTGACTAAATACTTTTTTTCCCCACTGTATAAAGAATTAATGGGACTGATTTGACAAGGGTCGAATGTCCCCTGTTCCCCTTATTTCTGCACAACCCTTCAGGCTTGCCAGAAACAGGAGTTAAAAAGCAGCAGTCTTAAAAACGCTGCTTCTTAATTTTCTGCCTGCTCTGACTTGCGGACAGCAATCAACCCGATCAGATACGATCATGTTGATTGACACCCTCTGCTAGCGGCCGATTGGCCGTGAATCTGCAGACGGCAGCATAGCACAAGCAGTTCACCAAAAAAAACTGATTTGTTTCAGTAACAGGCTTGGCACCTCTCAGAGTATGGAAAACAGAACCGCCAGAATTCAGATAACTCCTTGATGATGTTTCAAAGAGGGGCAAATATCAGCAATCTGTAATGCCTTGTCACTTGGTCTGGTGAGACTCTCGGTCACAATGATACAATCACTTGTGTATCCTAGGTTGCTTGAAAACATCTGCAAAGTAACCAGAGAAGCTGTGCAACCCGTGACACTGTATGTAAAGTCGTTAACTATTTCTGTATAATAAACGGATCAATTCGGTTTCCTCTTTTGTGATCTCTTGATGAACAGTGGAGTCTCTAGCACTGTTAAACTAGTGCCATAAAGGAGTTCAATCAGAATGTTGTTTTTTGCTCCTTGTAGATCCTTGTAACAAACACACGGCTAGATTACGAGTTTTGCGTTATGGTTAAAAAGCAGCGTTATCAGGTTATAACGCTGCTTTTTCACTACCGCCGCTATTATGAGTCCTGCAGGTTTAGGGGCACCACACACTTTGTTGGCCATAACGCAAATCAACTTACGCAAATTGCATAAAGTCTTTTTTCAATGGGATTTTCATAGCGCCAATATTACAAGCTTTTCCTGGGAGGCCAAAAAATGAGCGGTACACCCTATACCGTCAAGATTCGTAACGCATTCTAAAGTCAGTAGTTATGAGTTTTACGCTACAAAGCTGTAACATAAAACTCATAACTAAAGTGCTAAAATGCACACTAACAACCATAAACTACCTATTAACCCTTAAACCGAGGCCCTCCCGCATCTTAAACACTAAAATAAAATTATTAACCCCTAATCTGCTGCTCCGGACCTCGCCGCCACTATAATAAACATATTAACTCCTAAACCGCCGTACTCCCGCATCTCAAACACTAGTTAAATATTATTAATCCATAATCTGCCGCCCTTAACATCGCTGCCACTGATACTAAAGTTATTAACCCCTAACCCTAAGTCTAACCCTAACCCTAACACCCACTAACTTAAATATAATTCAATTAAATCTAAATCAAACCTACTATTAATAACTAAATAATACCTATTTAAAACTAAATACTTACCTATAAAATAAACCCTAAGCTAGCTACAATATAACTAATAGTTACATTGTAGCTAGCTTAGGTTTTATTTTTATTTCACAGGCAAGTTTGTATTTATTTTAACTATGTAGAATAGTTACTAAATAGTTATTAACTATTTAATAACTACCTAGCTAAAATAAATACAAATTTACCTGTAAAATAAAACCTAACCTGCCTTACACTAACACCTAACCTTACACAACAATTAAATAAATTAACTAAATTAAATACAATTACCTAAATTAAAAAACCCCCACTAAATTACACAAAATAAAAAACTAATTACAAGATATTTAAACTAATTACACCTAATCTAATAGCCCTATCAAAATAAAAAATTTTTTTTTAAAAAAACCTAGCCTAAACTAAACTACCAATAGGCCTTAAAAGGACCTTTTGCAGGGCATTGCCCCAAAGGAATCAGCTCTTTTACCAGTAAAAAAAATACAAACAACCCCCCAACAGTAAAACCCACCACCCACACAACTAACCCCCCAAATAAAACCCTAACTAAAAAAACTAAGCTCCCCATTGCCCTGAAAAGGGCATTTGGATGGGCTTTGCCCTTAAAAGGGCATTTAGCTCATTTGCAGCCTAAAGCCCTAACCTAAAAATAAAACCCACCCAATAAACCCTTAAAAAAACCTAACACTAACCCCCGAAGATCCACTTACAGTTTTGAAGACCGGGCATCCATCGTCAACAAAGCCGGGAGAAGTCCTCAACGAAGCGGCAAGAAGTCCTCAACGAAGCCGTGAGAAGTCTTCATCCAAGCCGGGAGAAGTGGTCCTCCAGACGGGCAGAAGTCTTCATCTAGAAGGCATCTTCTATCTTCATCCATCCAGCGCGGAGTGGCTCCATCTTCAAGACATCCGGCGTGGAGCATCCTCTTCTTACGACAACTCCCGACGAATGAAAGTTCCTTTAAGTGACGTCATCCAAGATGGCATCCCTTAGATTCCGATTGGCTGATAGAATTCTATCAGCCAATCGGAATTAAGGTTGAAAAAATCATATTGGCTGATGCAATCATCCAATAGGATTGAGCTTCAATTCTATTGGCTGATCCAATCAGCCAATAGGATTGAGCTTGCATTCTATTGGCTGATTGGAACAGCCAATAGAATGCACGCTCAATCCTATTGGCTGATTGCATCAGCCAATAGGATTTTTTTAAACTTAATTCCAATTGGCTTGATAGAATTCTATCAGTCAATCGGAATCTAAGGGACGCCATCTTTGATGACATCACTTAAAGGAACCTTCATTTGTCGGGAGTCGTCGTAAGAAGAGGATGCTCCGTGTTGGATGTCTTGAAGATGGAACCACTCCGCGCCAGATGGATGAAGATAGAAGATGCCATCTGGATGAAGATGTCTGCCTGTCTGGGGGACCACTTCTCCTGGCTTGGATGAAGACTTCTCCCGGCTTCATTGAGGACTTCTCCCGGCTTTGTTGATGATGGATGTCGGCTCTTCAAAACTTTAAGGGGATCTTCTGAGGTTAGTGTTAGGTATTTTTAAGGGTTTATTGGGTGGGTTTTATTTTTAGGTTAGGGTTTGGGCAGCAATAGAGCTAAATGCCCTTTTCAGGGCAATGGGGAGCTTAGGTTTTTTTAGTTATTATTTCATTTGGGGGGTTTGATTGTGTGGGTGGTGGGTTTTACTGTTGGGGGGGTTGTTTGTATTTTTTTTACAGGGAAAAGAGTTGATTTCTTTGGGGAAATACCCCGCAAAAGGCCCTTTTAAGGGCTATTGGTAGTTTCGTTTAGGCTAGGGTTTTTTTATTTATGGGGGGCTTTTTTTATTTTGATAGGGCTATTAGATTAGATATAATTAGTTTAAATATCTGATAATTTGTTTTTTATTTTGTGTAATTAATGTTTTTTTTGTAATTTAGGTAATTGTATTTAATTTACTTAATTTTATTTAATTTAGGTATTTTATTTAATTGTTGTGTAATGTTAGGTGTTAGTGTAACTCAGGTACAATTTTATTTTACAGGTAAATTTGTATTTATTTTAGCTAGGTAGTTAGTAAATAGTTAATAACTATTTACTAACTGTTCTACCTAGTTAAAATAAATACAAACTTGCCTGTAAAATAAAAATAAAACCTAAGCTAGTTACAATGTAACTAACCTATTAGTTATATTGTAGCTAGATTAGGGTTTATTTTACAGGTTATTATTTAGTTTTAAATAAGTATTATTTAGGTAATGATAGTAGGTTTTATTTAGATTTATTTTAATTATATTTAAGTTAGGGGTGTTAGGGTTAGGGTTTGACTTAGGTTTAGGGGTTAATAAATTTAGTATAGTGGCGGTGACATTGGGGGCGGCAGATTAGGGGTTAATAAATGTAGGTATGTGGCGGCGATATTAGTGGCAGCAGATTAAGAGTTAATAATATTTAACTAGTGTTTGCAATGTGGGAGTGCGGGTAGGTGTCGGTGCTGTTAGGGCAGCAGATTAGGGGTTAATAAGTATAATGTAGGTGTCGGAGATGTCCGGAGAAGCAGATTAGGGGTTAATAAGTGTAAGATTAGGGGTGTTTAGACTCGAGGTTCATGTTAGGGTGTTAGGTGTAAACATAAATTTAGTTTCCCTATAGGAATCAATGGGGTTGCGTTACAGAGCTTTATGCTGCTTTTTTGCAGGTGTTAGACTTTTTTTCAGCTGGCTCTCCCCATTGATGTCTATGGGGAAATCGTGCACGAGCACGTACAACCAGCTCATCACTGACTTAAGCAGCGCTGGTATTGGAGTGCGGTATGGAGCACAGTTTTGCTCTACGCTCACTTCTTTTCTTTTAACACCGGGTTTATAAAAACCTGTAATACCAGCGCTGTAGGTAAGTGAGAGGTAACAATAATGTGCAAGTTAGCACCGCACCCCTCATAACGCAAAACTCGTAATCAAGCCGACTGTTTGTTACAAGGATCTACAAGGAGCAAAAAACAACATTCTGATTGAACTCCTTTAAGGCACTAGTTTAACAGTGCTAGAAACTCCAAGACTGCAAAAAAGAGAAAAAATACTGCTTAAAGAAAACTATTGTGTCTTTCTGGAATGACCCCAAAGCTGTGATTACAGACCGGATCACCTATACAATTAGGGACCGGATGAAAAAAGCTGCTAACACAGTAACCTTTCAGTCCTAAGGAGATTCTGACTGCATAAAGGAACCTGGGTAAAGAGGTAACAGAAAACACAGACAACAAGCTGCATACAGGAGAGTTTAACGTGTTGGATGCTAAAACACAGTGCAAGTATAAACACATAATAAAAGTTGCATTTCAGTGAGCCTTCAGAGCAGAAGGTGCGAGCCATATCTTTTTGCGATCCTCCAATAAGGAACATTACTTAGTTGTGGCTATAGCCCCACTTAATTTAAACCAGAGAGGGAAGACCCCCCTTTTTTTAGTTGGTTTAGTTTTACATGTTTTTAAGAGTGCACACTCTATATTGTTATCCTATAAGAATTGTGATTTTATGATTGTATTTTTAGAAGATAAAATAACTTGTGTTTTAAAAACTGCCTTTTTTAGCAAATAGGTTTTAAACAGGTTTTAAAAAAAACAATTAAATACTGTTGTATACTTTGAATTTAGCAAGTAGTGATTGTGTCAATTATTCCATATTTACCTTTAGCTGATATTTATTAGCGCTCACTCTGTAAGGTGTTTTAGGTAAAGTTCTCTGAGGGAAGAACACAAGCGCAACACAGATTCAAGGTAGTAAGACAATATTTATTAGACAATCCTCATGTGCATACATATCCACTTACTAGAGGAAGTTTTGGATGTACTTAAAACAGACTAAAAGATCTAAACTGTAGCCACAACCGGGCTGTAGATGAGATAAAAATGTCCAAGTATGAGTACAGAAAAACACCTCCAACTCAACGCGCGTTTTGTCTGACAACTGAGCAGATTTTATCAAGATATAAAACAATTTACTCATTTTTTTTATTGTTCTAAACCAACTTGTTCCTTTTGGTTTACAATATGATTATAATTCTTTTTTAATACTCCTTTGTTTCAAGTGTGCAAACATTTCCATGGATGTTGATTTCCTTTGTAAGCAATACAAATTGATTTTTCACTTGGCATTTAACTATTTAATACCCATATCTATATGAACTTACCTCCTCTTTTAAAACTAAATGGATCTTTAGAATACATTTTTGTAAAAGTTAAATTTATCATGTATGTTTGGTGATCAGCATTTGAATCCAACATATTCATATGATGTTTGGTGCAAAATATAATTTATTTATTGATTTTTTTAAGAACGCTAACTTGATCTTTTATTAATTATGGGGTTGATTCCAATCTTTGTGAAATTCTTGTTCAATATAAAAAAAACTAAATCAGCTGATTTAAAAAAAATTATCACAACCTTACAGTATCAAAAACAGTCAAGCTTGTTAACATTGTGAGTATTTAATCTCCTTTCCCACACAACATCACCATTAACAATAGATAAAGGCTGAAAACCAAATTGATACATGGAAAATACAACTGAGCAACAATTATTCAAACCCAAAATGTTCTCTACTGCTCATAAATAGCACGATCCTATTAGTGAATGCTTCATTTTATTGTGGGTTATAGGTAAAGTTTAGTCAAAATTATTGAAATTAAACTTTCATGATTCAGATAGGGCACACAATTGTAAACAATGTTCCAATTTATTTGTTATCATCAAATTTGCTTTGTTCTCTTGGTATTCTTAGTTTAAAACTAAGCCTAGGTAGGCTCATATGCTAATTTATATGCCCTTCAAAGCAACCTCTTATCTGAATGCATTTGCCAGCTTTTCACAGCTAGAGGGCATTAGTTAATGTGTGCCATATAGATAACACTGTGCTCACACCAGTGGAGTAACCTAGGAGTCAGCACTGATTGGTTAAATGCCAGTCTGTCAAAATAACTTAAATATAAGGGCAGTCTGCAGAGGCTTAGATACAAGGCAATCACAGAGGTAAAAAGTGTATTTCTATCACAGTGTTGGTTATGCAAAACCGGGGAAGGGGTAATAAAGGGATTATCTATCTTTTAAAACAATAAAAATACTGAAGTAGACTGTCCCTTTAATATAAATCCATGTGTGTATATATATGTTGCAATTAGATAGAGCAGGTTTTGTAATAAAAATATATATATTTGTAAATGTCTACTACTGGTAGATATAAATTGATATTGATATCTGTATAATTTTTGCAATGGTCGCTATTTTGTAGATATACTTTTTTTTGGTGGATTTACGTTACCAAAAAAGTGTTAAAATATTACCCACAATGCACAAAATATACAGTACATATATCATAACAAACCAATTGGATGAGTGAAAAAAAGGCTTTTTGTTAAAGTGGTCCTTAACACACTTTAATCCTCAACAAAAAAAAGGAGAATACAGGATCATAGCGCAACACTGTAACATAATAGACAATCCACTTTATAAGAACACTGGTACTCACGCTCTTCTTAGCTACGATTAGCTCAAAGACAATAGCTCTATTTAACAACTCTTTCAGGAAACCAGGTATCTTTTTAAAACATTTCTTTAAACATTTTTAAAATACAGGGAATATTGAGCCTTTATCTGTGTACCAATCCCTGTAAATGTGTCTCTAGAACTCCGCCCACTTGAGGATTGTGCAAAGAGCTGTAAAACAGTTCCGGTACACCCAGCAGAGTCCTATCGCGTCCTATTTTGATACCGGTATTTCCCCTTCTTCAGGCTTCTTCCCACAGCATCCAACGCATGTATGTTTTGCAGCGCTATGCCGCTTTTCCTAGAATGAATTGTTAAATAAATCTATTGGGGCTGATTTCTCAAGGGCCGAATGGCCCCTGATGCCCCTGTTTCCGCGCTAGCCCTCAGGCTCACCGGAAATAGCAGTTATGAAGCAGAGGTCTTAAGACCGCTGCTCCTTAACTGGTCCGCTGCCTCTGAGACAGTCAAGTCCAAAATAAAATTTCATGATTCAGATAGGACATGTCATTTTAAACAACTTTCCAATTTACTTTTATCACCAATTTTGCTTTGTTCTCCTGGTATTCTTAGTAGAAAGAAGGTAGGTAGGTTCATGTGCTAATTTCTTAGACCTTGAAGGCCGCCTCTAATCTTCTTAATGCATTTTGACAGTTTTTCACCACTAGAGGGTGTTAGTTCATGTGTTTCATATAGATAACATTAAGCTCTTGCACGTGAATTTACCGGAGTGAGCACTGATTGGCTAAAATGCAAGTCTGTCAAAAGAAATGAAATAAGGGGTCAGTCTGCAGAGGCTTAGATACAAGGTAATTACAGAGGTAAAATGTGTATTATTATAACTGTATTGGTTATGCAAAACTGGGTAATAGGTAATTAGGGGATTATCTTTTAAAACTACAAAAATCCTGGTGTTGACTGTCCCTTTAATATTTGGAGGTCACTAAACTATGCCCCTATTCATCCTTTTGCATTTTTGCATTTTTGCAATTTCACTCCTGCATTTCTTTTCTTATCTTACAAGTCTAGTTAAAGAACAATGTATAAATGATACGATTATTTGCACATTTGCATTGTTTCCATTGTATTAGTTCAATTGTTTATTCACATTACTGTTACCAACCACCTTATTGAAACACAGGCGGACTTGGACAATTTCAACCTTGAATAGGCTTTTGACTTTCCTCCTGAGCTCTACTTCTTGTTCTATTTTCATATATAATGCTGTGTGGTTGCTACTTGCTGTATCAGTGTTTGTATTACAATTATTAAAAAATAAAAATAAAATAATTAAAAAAGCATATAGCAAGCCAAATACTGTTAACTAGTCCTAAAGCCCGTTCACACAGTCTCGCTCTCTCTCTCACCTCTCTTTTGCGCGCTCTCTCCACCCCCCTCTCTTTTGTACTCTCTCTCTACCCCTCTCTTTTGTGCTCTCTCCCCCCTCTTTTTTGCACTCTCTCTCTCCCTCAACTCTTTTGCTCTCTCTCTGCCCTCTCTTTCTCTCTCTCTCTCTCCCTCTTTTACTCTATCTCCCCCTATTTTTTGCCCTCTCTACCCCCTCTCTCTCCCCCTCTCTTTTGCTCTCCCCCCTCTCTTTCTCCCCCCCTCTTTTGCTCTCTCTCCCCTCTTTTGCTCTCTCTCTCTCCGCCTCTCTTTTGTTCTCTCTCTCCCCCTCATTCTTGCTCTCTCTCTCCCCCACTCTCTCCCCCCTTCTCTCTCACCCTCCTCGCTCTCTCCCCGTCTCTTTTGCTCTCTCTCTCCCCCTCTCTCCACCCTCTCTCCCCCCTTCTCTCTCACCTCCCCCTCTTTCTCCCCCTCTCTTTTGCTCTCTCTCTCCCCTTCTCTTTTGCTCTCTCTCACGTCTCTTTTGCTCTCTCTCCCCTCTCTTTTGCTCTTTCCTATATCTTTTTCTCTCTCCCCCTCTCTTTCTATCTCTTACCTCTCTTTTGAACTGTCTCTCTCACATGCGCATGACCATGCCCCCACCACACCCGTCCCCATCCCCATCACGCCCGGCCATGCCTGCTCATGCCTGGTCACGCCCACTCCCGCCCACGGTTGTCACGCCACGGACAGCAGATCAGGTAGACTCTAAGGCCAAGTGTGTTTGTCCTTGCGCTGTCTCTACTGCACATGACAGCTTCGGACAAACACACTTGGGCCCCTAGTTATCAAGCCGTCAACCTCAAATATGCTGGAATTCCGCAGCATATTTGTGGCGAGGCTGATTCGCCTTAGTTATCAAGCCCTTTACACTGGCAAAAGTAGAATTTTGTGATGTAAGCTTCGATCCACTGGACTCAGTCCAACACAGATCGATTCTTACGTCACTCCAGATGTTCCGCACACAAGTTCGGCACAATCTGACTACTTTTGCTAGTTATCAAAAAACTAGCAGGTACGCTCGTCACTTTTCCGGCCCAGCGTACCTGGTTTTCAAACCGCCGCCCTGGAGGCAGCGGATCCCATAGGAATCAATGGGAGTCTGACCATAGCGAAAGTTCATGTTCGCTGCTGCCTGACATCCCATTGATTCCTATGGGAGCTGTCTACAACTAACACCCTAACATGTACCCCGAGTCTAAACGCCCCTAATCTGCCCCCCCTACAACGCCGCAACTAAATAAATGTATTACCCCCTAAACCGCCACTCCCAGAGCCCACCGCAAGCTACATTATACATATTAACCCCTAATCTGCCCCCCCTACACCGCCGCAACTAAATAAATGTATTACCCCCTAAACCGCCGCTCCCGGAGCCCACCGCAAGCTACATTATACATATTAACCCCTAATCTGCCCCCCCCCTACACCGCTGCAACTAAATAAAGTTATTAACCCCTAAACCGACGCTCCCGGACACCGCCGCAACTATAATAAATGTATTAACCATTACCGCCGCTCCCGGACCACGCCGCCACCTATAATACATTTATTAACCCCTAATCTGCCCCCCCTACACCGTCGCCACCTATAATACATTTTAACTCTTATTAAATTAATTATTCCTATTTAAAACTAAATACTTACCTGTAAAATAAACCCTAAGATAGCTACAATGTAATTAATAATTACATTGTAGCTATTTTAGGATTTATATTTATTTTACAGGTAACTTTATTTTAGCTAGTTATTTTAGCTAGTTAGAATAGTTATTAAATAGTTATTAACTATTTCATAACTACCTAGCTAAAAGAAATACAAAATTACCTGAAAAATAAATCCTAACCTAAGTTACAATTAAACCTAACACTACACTATGATTAAATTAATTAAATAAATTACTTACAAATAACTACAATTAAATACAATTAAATAAACTAACTAAAGTACAAAAAATAAAAAAAAGCTAAGTTACAAAAAATAAAAAAAATAAGTTACAAACATTTCAAAAATATTACAACAATTTTAAGCTACTTACACCTAATCTAAGCCCCCAATAAAATAACAAAGCCCGCCAAAATAAAAAAATGCCCTACCCTATTCTACATTAAAAAGTTACCAGCTCTATTACCTTACCAGCCCTTAAAAGGGCCTTTTTGTGGGGCATGCCCCAAAGAAAACAGCTCTTTTGCCTGTAAAATAAAAATACAACCCCCCAACATTAAAACCCACCACCCACATACCCCTAATCTAACCCAAACCCCCCTTAAATAAACCTAACACTACCCCCCTGAAGATCATCCTACCTTTAGCCGTCTTCAGCCAGCCAACCACCGATGGAACTGAAGAGGAGATCCGGAGCGGCAGAAGTCATCATCCAAGGGGCGCTGAAGAAGTCTTCCATCCGATTGAAGTCAACATCCAGGCGGCGCTGAAGAAGTCTTCCATCCAATTGAAGTCATCATCCAGGCTGCGTCTTCAATCTTCATCCACCCGGAGCGGAGCCATCTTCAGACGAGCCTACGCGGAGCCATCTTCATCCACCGACGACTGAACGACGAATGACGGTTCCTTTAAGTGACATCAACCAAGAATTCCGATTGGCTGATAGGACCAATCAGATTGAGCTCGCATTCTATTGGCTGATCCGACCAAGTTACCTGTAAAATAAATATAAATCCTAAAATAGCTACAATGTAATTATTAATTAAATTGTAGCTATCTTAGGGTTTATTTTACAGGTAAGTATTTAGTTTTAAATAGGAATAATTTATTTAAGTATAGTGTAGTGTTAGGTGTAATTGTAACTTAGGTTAGTTTTTATTTTACAGGTTAATTTCTCTTTATTTTAACTAGGTAGCTATTAAATAGTTAATAACTGTTTAATAGCTATTGCACCTAGTTAAAATAAATTGAAATTTGCCTGTAAAATAAAAATAAATCCTAAGATAGCTACAATAAAATTATTATTTATATTGTAGCTATATTAGGGTTTATTTTAAAGGTAAGTATTTAGTTTTAAATAGGAATAATTAATTTAATAAGAGTTAAATTTATTTAAATGTATTTAATTAATATTTAAGTTAGGGGGGTGTTAGGGTTAGGGTTAGACTTAGGTTTAGGGGTTAATAAGTTTAATATAGGTGGCGGCGGGGTCCGGGAGCGGCGGTTTAGGGGTTAAACAATTTATTTAGTTGCGGCGGGGTCCGGGATCAGCAGGATAGGGGTTAATAAATTTATTATAGGTGGCAGCAGTATAGGGGGGGCAGGATAGGGGTTACTAGGTATAATGTGGGGGGCGCCGGTATAGGGGGTAGAACAGTGTAGTTAGTGTGGGTGGTTAGTGACAGCTTGTCAATAAAGCTGTCAAAAAGCCAAAGAGCAGCGAGATCGGATGAGTGATAACTATCACAGTCTGCTGCTCATCGCCCTGTACTTGGTGTGCGGCTTTTTGACAGATTTATTGATAACTTTGGCGAGATTTTTCAGGTCCGCGGCGGCGATGGTAGGCGAGCTTAGGCGGGCGTATTGGGCCGGCGAAGGCAGGTAAGTAGACACGTTGATAACTAGAGGCCTTGGCCTTTTTATAATATAGGATTGGATTAATATAAATTGAGCACAAGTTTTAATTTTTTGTGGGCTATTTTTGACTTCAATAAAAGCAAAAAATAACCATCTGGTAATTTGATGGCAGCAAAATGAAAATCTGAAAAAATTATAAAATGTCAGGTTTTATCTTTTTTTGAACAGCTACTAGCTAGACAAAATTTATTAACACCCCCAGTGTTAATATATTAAGCAGCAGATGCTGCTTTGGAGGCTCATAAGGTCAGGTTAGACTACACCAGAATTGTTATTGTTTAAAAAGATAGATAATCCCTTTATTACCCATTCCCCAGTTTTGCATAACCAACACAGTGATATTAATATACTTTTTACCTCTGTGATTACCTTGTATCTAAGCCTATGCAGGCTGCCCCCTTATTTCAGTTCTTTTGACAGACATGCATTTTAAGCCAATCAGTACTGGCTCCTTGGTAACTCCACATGCGTGAGCACAGTGTTATCTATATGACACACTTGAAATAATGCCCTCTAGTGGTGAAAAACTGTCAAAATGCATTCAGAGAACAGGTGACCTTCAAGGTCTAAGAAATTAGCATATAAGCCTACCTAGGTTTAGCTTTCAATTAAGAATACCAAGAGAAGCAAGATTGGTGATAAAAGTAATTTGGAAAGTTGTTTAAAATGACATTCCCTAACTGAATCATAAAAGTTTATTTTGGACTAGGCTGTCTAAGAAGCAACGGTCATAAGAACGCTGCACCTTAACCTGTCCTCCACCTTTTAGGTGGCGGATTGAAGTCATCCCAATCTGATACGATCTGGATGATTGACAGCCCCTGCTAGCAGCTGATTGGCTGCCAGTGAGCAGGGGGCAGCATTGCACATGCATTTCACTAGAAATTCTTGTGCAATGTTTAATGCAGACAGCGTATGCTGTCCAAATTTAGCGATGTCGATGATGTCCACTCGACATATGATAAATCTACCCCTATATGTTTAATTCCCCCAACGTATGCATTGCAGCTCACCAATAGCAATCAATGGTCTCCATTTAAAAAGCTGAGTGAGCCTTTAGCCAATAGTTAAGACCTATATGCCAGTTCTGGGCTACCAATTTGCAATCCCCCCAGACTTGTCCGATCCGGGTTATTGGCAGCTCCATGCTAGCAGGGCCTGGTGTTGCACAAGCAAATGTTTGTGCAATCATAAATGCGGGCAGCAATTTGCTAGCTGCAATGTCAGACGGACAGGTTCAGAGTTGTCCTCCCTTTTCTGTCAAGCATTTATTGAATGGAGCCCCATAGGTGATTAGTCATGTGACTGCTGCTCCTGATAGTAATTCTCTAATGAATTAGACATGTGTCAATTCTGTCAACCTTTTAAATACATGTATTAATTATTATTAATTATTATTGTTATTGTTATCATTATTATTATTTATGATACCACAATTTTTTGTTATTGTGCTTTACATTTGCCCACGTTTTATAAAGCAGTTGAGATAATGTAGTTTCCAGATTTACTACTTTGTTGTAGTATAAATGTTTAAAGTAAGCTCCAAAACCTACAGTACATGCGAAGAAACTATCTTTTATATATATATATATATATATATATATATATATATATATATATATATATATATATATATACAATAATGTGAAGGGGACGCAATTGCATATATGGAAGTATTTTGAGCTGAATAATAGTATAAATCACTATTAATGTATAGGCAAAATAGCCTCAATTGAGTTTAAGGATTTAGTGGTGCAGACCCTTGAAAAAATGTAGCATGAGTAGACCAGAAAGGCGGCCTCAGGAATGTAATCATGAATTAAAGACAGGGAAATTCAGCACTCTTTTATTAAAAACAGCTCGGCTCACATAAATAAGTGAGGTGACAAAATTTGGATGGGTAATGACGTTCCCCCCTCCACTCCAAATAAGGCACACACAGACTAAGTTAGTAAATTAATAAGTTTTTATATCAATGATATATAATAGAATACATAAACCTAGTGAAAATTAATAAAACAAAACAGAAAATAAGCAAATCAAAATAAACCTGACCGGTCAGGGGTACATGCTAAGTGATTGGTGAAGCGTCAACAATACTATATAAAGTGGACCGTAGTCAAGATCTAAACCCAGATAAGCCCTGTCATGAGCTCCGCTCGTAAGCGTTTAAATAGGAGCCAAATCTTCAATAGAAACATGTCAGGGTTTACGCAAGGCCGAAATGTTAAATAATAGTATCACACCTCAAGCCTGGATACAGATAGAATACATAGGTGTTCAAGCTATGTTTAATATACAGCGTTTCAAGCTTATACCTCATAAGTCCACTACAGTCTGGCTGCACACAGCTGGGTGTAGTATATATATATATATATATATATATATATATATATATATATATATATATATATATGTACATATAAGTAGAACAAAACGTAGCAACTTGTCATGATAAAAAAAAATCCTCCTTCCAATGGATACAAGCCAGAGTTCTTTGTTATAAAGGTTAGGTCATTTCACTAATTTATGCAGTTGATGTTGGATCAGAATGAAGCTTCAGCTCCTGTTATGGGTTTTCTTACTGGAAATTCACATTTCCCTAAACAAAGGTAAAACTCATTCTTATATATGTATTTATTTACTATAGTATCAGTGGATGTAAACATTAGCAGATTAAATATGTTCTATGGTCTTATGAACAAACAATAGCTAAAAAGTCATTGCTGTTATTTTATATATCCAAATATATTACCAGAGCTACAAAAGTTGGCAATGAATTACCAATAAATCAATAATAATAATAATAATAGCCCTCATCAGCAGCATCATTATTATCCTCCTCATCATCATCAGTGATGGGATATCTAAATCTATCTACCATGGGTTTTCTATTATTTGAGAAACAGCCATGTTTACCCATACTTTGTAAAAGCAAATTCTGTTTCCAATTCACATTTTGATAATTTATCAGATATTAGTTAATCCTTTCATAAATATTGGAAAGATATTATTAGCAATGTTAACCCATGAATATTTATATATTTAATATGTGCAATGTTCTACTTCAAACTGTAGATTGAGATCATTTGAATAATGGTGTAATTTGAATGATCTAAATGTCACACAGACAAATAAGTATACTGTGGGAAACTTGGGGATCAAAATCTAAAACGGATCCATTGTTATTCCTTAGATCTTCATTTAGGAATTGAACAATGAGAAATGACACACAGGTTGATAACAAGGAAAATAAAATAAAGCATCAAGTATGCAAATAAGGACCACCAGTTAAGCCTTTTTTTAGGTGTCTTTCAAACTCAAATCATTGTATCTTTTTGTCCTTTATATACAAAAGGACTTAAAGGGACAGTCAAGTCCAAAAAAACTTTCATTTTTCAAATAGGGCATGTAATTTTAAACAACTTTCCAATTTACTTTTATCAACAATTTTGCTTTGTTCTCTTGGTATTCTAGTTGAAAGCAAACCTAGGAAGGTGCATATGATAATTTCTAAGCCCTTGAAGGCCACCTCTATTTTATTTGCTTTTCACAGCAGGGGAGAGCAAGCTCATGTAGGCCATATAGATAGCATTGTAATCACGCCCGTGACTAGTGGCAGACAAGTCAATAGATAATAATTAAAAGTCATATGATTAGAGGCGGTCAGAAAATGCTTAGATACAAGTTAGTCACAGAAGTAAAAAGTGTATTAATATAACTGTGTTGGTTATGCAAAACTGGGGAATGGGTAATAAAGGGATTATCTATCTTTTTAAACAACAAAAAATCTGGTGTTGACTGTCCCTTTAATTGTTTTAAGAGCAGATTTTTATAAACAATGTATCCATTATTCTATTTCTATACATTTGCTTGTTTATCTTGGTATTTCTTTGCTTTATTTTATATAGATTGATTATGGTTCATGGTTTCAATGTCCAAAGACATTTTTTTACCAGGAGTCAACTAAAGTCTTAAGACATGTTAAATAAAAAAATGTGTTGACCTTCTATGTAAAACTAAGGTCCAAAACAACTATAATATTTGTTTGTGTGACCTACAGGAGTGAGAATTATTTGAACACAATATAATAGGGGATGAAAGCCAAATGTTCAAATTGTTATTGAGCAAACAAAAGAGGTTGACTATTTAAATCAAAGTGTTTCATATCCTTTGTTGTTAATACATAAGAACAGGATCCCGGTAATTACAATATGTCATGAGACTCAAATCCTACTTATTAATTATATAAGGGAGATGTTGTTGGTTACTTACTTGAACATTAAACATGAAAGTGAAATGAACTTGAATGGATTTTAGTTTTCAAATGTATTAGAAAAAAAAACAAATCTACTAAAATCCTTCACTTACTTTAACTGTACCTGGAGCAAATGTATATATGCACTGTGCACCCACTTAAAAACACTTCTTGTCTGTGATGAAAGAAATTAAAAAAACAGAAAATGTCAAAACTGAAATGTGTTCGGGTGCATTTAAGCTTTAAATAGAAATTATTTTTCAAACATGCTTCTAGTAAGAGTTATTATGGTTTTTCATAGGCATACACACATATGCTGTCAGGGTCTTTGTATCAGTATTCAGGCTCAGAGAGCTGGTGGTATAAGTATCGTGTCTGTGAAGACTTGTGGTTATATTATGGGTGGTGTGCTAATAGTTGAGACCACGCAATAAGGGTTTTTTCTCATGTCTCTATGTGCTTCAGATGTGAAAATAAAAAAGTTTGCTTGAGCACATTTGAATTTAACGAGTATCGGGATAGCGCAACTTCAGAGCTCTGATTAACTGCTAAGAAAAATAAAAAAGTTGCACAAAACACATACAAATTACATTTAAAAATACAGTTACACTCATAATAACACTATGTAATAAAAATGACAAAACAATTGCAATAAAAAGTTCTAAGGGTTCAAAGATATGAGGTCTCAAATGTTAGAAAAAAAGGCTGCAAATGGATTTAACATAGAGGTACATACATATGCATGTCTAATATATGTATGCATGTATATATTTGTGTACATATGTATTTATATGTTTATATATGTATTTACAGGCATGTACACACATATTAACACATACATTCATATGTCATGTCAGATTAGCGCACTTTAGTTAAACTCAATTAGGTTTGGGCACAAATAGTTTTTTTTTTTCAACTTTCCCCACTCCATTAAAGTATATAGAGGAATACATTAACGCAGTAGCAATATTCAGCATTTTGCATGCATCAGGTTGCACTTGTGCAAAAACTTTTTAGTTTCAAATTGTAATTCAGACGCTACCTGACGCATGCAAAAAGCTTACTTCTGACAGATTTAACCCATGAGCGGGAGAAATAAATAGCACTACACTAATAATCTAGCCCTTAATTTGTGTAAGAAAAACCACTGCTGACTAGGGATGGGCAAATGATTTGCAACATTCAAAAAATTAAACAAATTTTACTCATTCATTCGTTTTCAAATTTCAAATGTTTGTACAACATTCTAACATTCGTTTAAAATAATGGTATTTCTAATGCTTTCTTTAGATGTAATATTTTATTCTAATTGTTCTAGCATTTCAATTTGATTTATGAAATATTCAAATTCGAAAAATTTTAATCTATATATTTGAATATTTAAATGTAATATTCAAATTATAAAATATTTGAAATAGGAACATTCCAATTGATATATTTGCTTCTAATATTTATCAATTTACTACATTTCTTATCACATGAACTAATGAACTTCTGAATAGTACTTGTTAAATCGAATGTTACATTCAAAATTTCAAATGTTGATATTTGATTTAATTATAAACATTTGAAAATAAAAATAACATTCAAAAACCAGAAATAACATTCGCTTACCGAACTTTGATTTTCATTCTTATCAACATTAAATTGTCCAAAACGAATGTCAACAGAACTATTTGTTGTACCAAACCAATTGCACATTTGCCCATCCCTACTGTTGACTTTCAGAGAAGGTGTGCTGTTTGAATACAAGGTGTGAAGATGTGCTGTTTGAATACAAGGTGTGAAGGTGTGCTGTTTGAATACTGGTGCAAGGGAAGTATATTACAGAAATGCTTATATTTAAAACTGTAATGCAGCCAGGCACATTTCAGTTTTCACCTTTCTATCCATTTTAAGCCATTCCCAATGTAATATATGTTCCTTGCACATTAAAAGCTATAACTGGAACAGCAACAACTTCTATTAGATGCACATTTGCAAATACATGTGTTTTGAAAAAAAAGTTTATATTTAAAGGGACAGTCTAGTCCAAAATAAACTTTCATGATTCAGATAGGGCATGTCATTTTAAACAACTTTCCAATGTTCCAACTTTCCAATTTTCCAATTTACTTTTATCAACAACTATAGGTATTCTTATTTGAAAGCTAAACCTAGGAGGCTCATATGCTAATTTCTTAGACCTTGAAGGCCACCTCTTATCTAAATGCATTTTTATAGTTTTTCACCACTAGAGGGTGTTAGTTCATGTGTGTCATATAGCTAACACTGTGTTCATGCATGTGGAGTTACCTAAGAGTTAGCACTGATTGGCTAAAATGCAAGTCTTTCAAAGGAACTGAAATAAGGGGGCAGTTTGCAGAGGCTTAGATACAAGATAATCACAGAGGTAAAAAGCGTTTTAATTTTAGCTTTGTTGGTTATGCAAAACTAGGGAATGGGTAATTAAGGGATTATCTATCTCTTAAAACAATACATATTCTGGTGTAGACTGTTCTTTAAATAGCAAAAAAAGCCATAGACCATCGGATATCAGTAGAGTGGAAGATACTGGAAGGAATTATAAGGGATTATATTCAAGAGTATAGTCATGTTAACTAAATTATGAGTTTAAATCAGCATGGATTTATGTGACGTATATCATGTCAAACTAATCTAGGTAGATTATGTTAGAAAGTAAATAAAAATTGAGATAAGAGGTAATCAGTTGATTTTTGATACAGTGCCACATGAGAGATTATAGAACACAATTAAGGGAGTGGGAATATTTGAAAATATTAGCTCATGGATAAATAACTGTAAAAAAGACAGGGAGCAACTAGTAATAATAAATGGATCATACTCTGATTGGATAAAGGTAATTAGTGAAGACCTCCAGAAATCAGCACTGGGCACTTCTTTTTAATATTTTATATATTGATTTGGGTGAAAATTTAAAATTAAAATTAAATAGAAGCATCTCTAGGTTTATAAATTATACAAAATGATGTAAGGTGATTAGGTCAGTGTAGAATGTAATTGCTTCGAAAGAGGATTTACAAAAATTGGAAGATATGGTAGGTAAATGGAAAATTCTATTTAATACTGATAAATATAAGGTTCTACATTATGGGCCAGATTATGAGTGGAGCACTAGTTAGCATTTTTGCGTGCATCGGGTTATGTTTTGAAAGTAAAAAAGTTATCAAGCTTTGGCTAACCCGACGTAGTCAAGCAGCTTTTAGAATATCATGCTCGCAATAACATATTCCCCATAGAAGTGCACTAACCCAAGCTCATGTTCTCAAGGGTGCTAACCCGACATGAAGAGATTAATATTTCACATTACAATGTTCTTCACACAGAACAATATAGTCGATTTATGTATATATATATATATATATATATATATATATATATATATATATATATATATATACACGGTGAAGGAAGGCACTCACTGGTCTTTTCATCAAAACAACTTTAATGAGCGTGACGTTTCGGGGACACACTCCCCTTCCTCAGACAAAGATCAAACTTAAAATGACTGAACATATAAAGCCAAACAAACCCCTCCCAGTGAAAATTGCGCCAAAAACAGTTGCCATGGTGATCCTCAACAACATTCTAATCATGTGATCAGTGTCAGTCATGCAAATAGTTACAACTACTGTTGTAATAGGAAATATAAATGATCCACAATTAAACATATAAAAATCAATTCAACAAAAACATCTAACAAACACATGTGGACAAACTAATATTAGAAAACAGCATATATAAATAGCCATATGAAGTAAACAAGACAGTCAGGTGTAATGATAAGTGTATCCTACTGGTGTGTTGAAAATATAAGGAGAATAAACCATAAATTCTCCTACTCACAAAATAAGTGAAATAAATACCTGTGTGTCCCCTAACACATGTGTTGTATTTATATACAGTGTACTAGTGACTATACCCTAGTGTGCACGGTAGAAATATATGAACATTGTAAGCCCCCTGGATAACCTAAACATAAATTCTGATTAAACACTCTGGTCTCCAGAGTATCCCTATCAAATAATAGAATGGGCAGAGTTACAAGACCATTAATAATTGCCACTTCTAAAAATAAAACAATACTGTTGTTAAATGCATAATGTGGGCAGAGTATTCATACTTCCTCTTATAGCAAAATAAGTTAAGACGCAACGGCTACTGATACTGTCTGAGGCTCATACAACAATCAAGAAATGTTAAACACAGTGTAGCGCATAAGAGACTTACTCACTTGTTAACTTAAACACTTGGTTAACTTAAAGTGGATCTCACATAGCCTGCCATTTTAACGATGTGATCCTAACACATATACAACATACCTGGGCTAACCGCGTTGCCGCGAGGAAGACATCTGAGACGCACACACCCGACTCTGTGTGATGACGTCATGCGGCTACACGCTGTATTTAATACCAGGTTGCCATAGTGACACTACACACTACTAGACTGGATCCGGAGACGAAACTGCCCTCACTGCCGATATCAATGTACATCTAAACCCTGCGCAACACAAAAGAGGAATGTGTACTGTACTCAGCTAAAATGGCTCAAAGCGGCACATGTTATTAATGCAGCTATTTGTATTTAAACATAGTTGAATCCATAAATAAAGTCACAGTATTAGCAATCCTAATAACCTCTATGGGAACACCAAAGTAGTATTCAAAGAACCATAATCACCAAAAAATAAAGTAAGCCAAACACAATGAATGAAAATAGAATAAAATAAAATAAAATAAATAAAGTGGAATAAAATAAACTAAAATAAATATACAGAGAATGAAATAAACATACACAAAAAATAAATACAAAATGTGCAAATACAAAAATAAATACAAAAATGTAGATACAAAGTACAAAACATAAAAAATATAAAAAAAAATGAAATAAGAAATAAAATGTAAATAAATCAATAAAAAGAACAGGAACAACACAGGCGGAAACCAAGAAAAAGAAAGAGAAAAAAAAAAGAATAGGAGAGCAAAGACCACCCCCTCATAGTGAAGAAACAAAAGAAAAATAAGGAAAGAAAAAAAGAAAGAGAAAAAGATAAGCAAGAGAACAAAGATCAACCCCATTGAGAAGAGAACAAGAGAGAAATGAAATAGATAAAAGAAAGAGGTTAGATCTGGAGAAGAATAGATCGTCGACTCTCATAGGTAGATCTCTATAGATAGAAAATTCATCTGTCCCATGATCCATTCAATCCGTCTACTTCTTAGACATCCACTAGAGTTCCATAAAGTTCTCCAATTTATAAAAGTTTAAATTTAAAGGAAACAGTGCCAGTCCAAGTTCACATTCAAACCCTTCGGGCGTGTGGTATTCAGATGGAAGATCCACTTAGATTCAACTTGCAGTAATTTGGTGTCCCGGTCCCCACCCCTGGAGGGGATGGGGACATGGTCTATAATCTTAAACCTTAGATCCTGTACACTGTGTCCACTGGTAGCGAAATGGTGTGCCACTGGTTGTTCACTTCCGTGATTCTTGATGGCTGTCCTGATGGCCGGCCGGTGGTTGGCCATGTGGGTACGGATGTCATCCACTGTTTTCCCCACATAGAATAAACCACATGGGCAGTTGATTAAGTAGACCACGTAGGTTGTGGTACATGTCAGATAATGTTGTATCTTAAAGATTACATTCGTGTCAGGATGACGAAATGTGGCCCCAGGAATCATCGCATGGCAAGTATTGCAGCCACTGCAGCGATAGCATCCCTTCTTATTCGAGGATAGCCAGGTTTTTCTATCATAACAGTGTTTGGGGTCCGTTATCACCAATTGGTCCCTCAAATTGCGGTTTCTCTTGAACCCCACTCTTGGACTCCCCCATTCGCCAAATGGAAGACCTGTGTCATCCTTGATGATATGCCAGTGGGTCCTTAGACATTGTCCTATGTTCTTTGTATCTGGGCAGTATCTGGTATAGCCTTTAATAGGGATGTAGGATGGCAGCTATGTGCATGTAATACTGAATTCCTATCTGTAGGCTTCTGATATAATGTCGTTCCTACAGACATGCCATCTCGAAAGATACATAGATCCAGGAACTCCACCTTTTCTTCACTGCAGCTCATTTTAAACTGAATGGGGTGGTTCAACCCATTTAAATGTTTAAACCACTCTTGTAGGGATTCCTTCGTGCCCCCCCACACAATGAACAGGTCATCTATATAGCGCTGGTATATGATGACCTCTTTCTTCTGGAACACCTTCATAATCTCTTCCTCATAGTTTTCCATATAAAGATTAGCGAATGAAGTGGCAACATTCAAACCCATGGCGGTTTAAAATGAGCTGCAGTGAAGAAAAGGTGGAGTTCCTGGATCTATGTATCTTTCGAGATGACATGTCTGTAGGAACAACATTATATCAGAAGCCTACAGATAGGAATTCAGTATTACATGCATATAGCTGCCATCCTACATCCCTATTAAAGGCTATACCATGGGGTCAGATGACAAGAGTAAACAGAAATAACAGCAACATTGAGGTCATGAAAGTACAGCTACAAGAGATGGCAAATAGATTCATGGCAAGGGGTTATAAATGGGACTATCTCCTGGCATGCATGAGGGAACTGGATGGCCCCAATAAGGGACACACAAGGGATGATACTCAAAGGATGACATTTGTAACCAGATACTGCCCAGATACAAAGAACATAGGACAATGTCTAAGGACCCACTGGCATATCATCAAGGATGACACAGGTCTTCCATTTGGCGAATGGGGGAGTCCAAGAGTGGGGTTCAAGAGAAACCGCAATTTGAGGGACCAATTAGTGATAACGGACCACAAACACTGTTATGATAGAAAAACCTGGCTATCCTCGAATAAGAAGGGATGCTATCGCTGCAGTGGATGCACTACTTGCCATGCGATGATTCCTGGGGCCACATTTCGTCATCTCGACACGAATGTAATCTTTAAGATACAACATTATCTGACATGTACCACAACCTACGTGGTCTACTTAATCAACTGCCCATGTGGTTTATTCTACGTGGGGAAAACAGTGGATGACATCCGTACCCGCATGGCCAACCACTGGTCGGCCATCAGGACAGCCATCAAGAATCACACCATTTCGCAACCAGTGGACACAGTGTACAGGATCTAAGGTTTAAGATTATAGAACATGTCCCCATCCCCTCCAGGGGTGGGGACCGGGACACAAAATTACTGCAAGTTGAATCTAAGTGGATCTTCCATCTGAATACCATACGCCCGAAGGGTTTGAATGTGAACTTGGACTGGCACTGTTTCCTTTAAATTTAAAAATTTATAAATTGGAGAACTTTATGGAACTCTAGTGGATGTCTAAGAAGTAGACGGATTGAATGGATCATGGGACAGATGCATTTTCTATCTATAGAGACCTACCTATGAGAGTCGACGATCTATTCTTCTCCAGATCTAACCTCTTTCTTTTATCTATTTCATTTCTCTCTTGTTCTCTTCTCAATGGGGTTGACCTTTGTTCTCTTGCTTATCTTTTTCTTTTTCTCTTTCTTTCTTTCCTTATTTTTCTTTTGTTTCTTCACTATAAGGGGGTGGTCTTTGCTCTCCTATTCTTTTTTTTTTTTTTTTCTCTTTCTTTTTCTTGGTTTCCGCCTGTGTTGTTCCTGTTCTTTTTATTGATTTATTTACATTTTATTTCTTATTTCATTATTTTTTATATTTTTTATGTTTTGTACTTTGTATCTACATTTTTGTATTTATTTTTGTATTTGCACATTTTGTATTTATTTTTTGTGTATGTTTATTTCATTCTCTGTATATTTATTTTAGTTTATTTTATTCCACTTTATTTATTTTATTTTATTTTATTCTATTTTCATTCTTTGTGTTTGGCTTACTTTATTTTTTGGTGATTATGGTTCTTTGAATACTACTTTGGTGTTCCCATAGAGGTTATTAGGATTGCTAATACTGTGACTTTATTTATGGATTCCACTATGTTTAAATACAAATAGCTGCATTAATAACATGTGCCGCTTTGAGCCATTTTAGCTGAGTACAGTACACATTCCTCTATTGTGCTGCACAGGGTTTAGATGTACATTGGTATCGGCAGTGAGGGCAGTTTCGTCTCCGGATCCAGTCTAGTAGTGTGTAGTGTCACTATGGCAACCTGGTATTAAATACAGCGTGTAGCCGCATGACGTCATCACACAGAGTCGGGTGTGTGCGTCTCAGATGTCTTCCTCGCGGCAACGCGGTTAGCCCAGGTATGTTGTATATGTGTTAGGATCACATCGTTAAAATGGCAGGCTATGTGAGATCCACTTTAAGTTAACCAAGTGTTTAAGTTAACAAGTGAGTAAGTCTCTTATGCGCTACACTGTGTTTAACATTTCTTGATTGTTGTATGAGCCTCAGACAGTATCAGTAGCCGTTGCGTCTTAACTTATTTTGCTATAAGAGGAAGTATGAATACTCTGCCCACATTATGCATTTAACAACAGTATTGTTTTATTTTTAGAAGTGGCAATTATTAATGGTCTTGTAACTCTGCCCATTCTATTATTTGATAGGGATACTCTGGAGACCAGAGTGTTTAATCAGAATTTATGTTTAGGTTATCCAGGGGGCTTACAATGTTCATATATTTCTACCGTGCACACTAGGGTATAGTCACTAGTACACTGTATATAAATACAACACATGTGTTAGGGGACACACAGATATTTATTTCACTTATTTTGTGAGTAGGAGAATTTATGGTTTATTCTCCTTATATTTTCAACACACCAGTAGGATACACTTATCATTACACCTAACTGTCTTGTTTACTTCATATGGCTATTTATATATGCTGTTTTCTAATATTAGTTTGTCCACATGTGTTTGTTAGATGTTTTTGTTGAATTGATTTTTATATGTTTAATTGTGGATCATTTATATTTCCTATTACAGTAGTTGTAACTATTTGCATGACTGACACTGATCACATGATTAGAATGTTGTTGAGGATCACCATGGCAACTGTTTTTGGCGCAATTTTCACTGGGAGGGGTTTGTTTGGCTTTATATGTTCAGTCATTTTCAGTTTGATCTTTGTCTGAGGAACGGGAGTGTGTCCCCGAAACGTCACGCTCATTAAAGTTGTTTTGATGAAAAGACCAGTGAGTGCCTTCCTTCACCGTGTATATTTACCTGCTGGCACCCTGGCATCAGGATTTTGAAAGTGAGAGTGCTCTCTATCTACATATATATATATATATATATATATATATATATATATATATATATATATATATATATATATATATAATGTCTACAGTAGAGCGCACTCCCACTTTAAAGACAGCTAACAGGGTGCAGGCAAGCACACATTACAATATTGAAAAAGGCATGCACTCGCTGGATTTGTGCACACAAAGTGCTTTATTGTCACATCAAAAAACAAGTAACGTTTCAGGGATCAATCACCCCTTCATCAGACCAAGGGAAATAGTGAAGTACAAACAGTGTATATAACAGGTGTTAACCCCACCCCCAATCAGAGAAGAACAGCCCCTAAATAGCAAGAATGTGACGCATATGTTAATGGGTATAAAACATATTTATACATACAGTAGTTTCTTTGTCTGCACAAATCCAGAGAGTGCATGCCTTTTTCAGTATTATATATATTTTTATATATATATATATATATATATATATATATATATATATATATATATATATATGATGATATTTTGATACAATATATATATCTTTAAATTTAAATATATGTATAGATAAATACAGATATATATAGGAAAATCTATTTATAAATACATATAACATATTCTGCTATGCACAGAACATTGTAATGTGAAATATTTACAGTAAATGCACAGTTAAAAATGAATATTGCATAAATATGATTTTGCATGTTTTAATTTACTTAAATGGACACTGAACCCAATTTTTTTCTTTTGTGATTCATATAGAGCATGCAATTTTAAGCAACTTTCTAATTTACTCCTATTATTATTTTTTCTTTGTTCTCTTGCTATCTTGTCTCTTGTGATTGGCTAACTAGAAGTGTTCAGCTGTAGTGCAATGTTGTTCCTTCAGGAATGGATAACAAGAGAGCTACCATTACAGAACTTAGGTTTCATTGTCACATGAATGTTGCAGCAAATGTCCTATACTAAACATGGGCAATAAACTAAATGTAGCTAGCAAATTTGAGTCTCCTAGCAACACTTCAAAGGGAAAATTGTTAATCTGCCTTGCTCCAAAGACCACAGCCTCCTTGTAGGGTTGTGACAGAAAGGAATGAAACCTGCACAAATTAAGTTAAAAAAAAGTAACTAAAAGTAAAATCCCCTTTAAAGTGAGGAATAATACATATTGCATTGATTTCCTCAAGAGGTAGTAGCGACAAACACTGTGGGGGACTTTAAAAATGCATGGGATAAGCATAAGGCTATCCTACAAACTAGATAAGTTTATACTGTTAGGTAATATTGGGCAGACTTGCTGGGCCTATGGCTCTTATCTGCCATCAATATCTATGTTTCTATGTTTTTATGTTCCTATAACCAACTGATTAGTGCTATTTTTATTACAACAAAAAACATTAGGGCCCCATGTACGAAGGAGCGAGTGGACAAGCTTCTCAACTTGAGAGGTTGTCCGCTCGCCTTCGCTACACTCGGGAAGTGGACGAAAAGGATCCGCTGCCCATATGTATCATTACATGCTCAAGTGGGTGTGTTATGCCTGCCCCTTCTCTAGCATGACCAATCGCATAAGAGAAGGGATTGTCAATCACTTAGAGCAAGTGAGGTGGCGTAGGTTGTAAGAAGCAGTGGTCTAATGACTGCTGCTTCTTACATTGTGGGAAGCCGGCTTGCATAAGCAAACCTACCACGCAAGGGCTCTGAAGAAGCTTTTGTTGCTTAGTACATGGAGCCCAATTACTGTTTTATGTCCCTTTAAAAAATATCTAAAAATAAATCTATCAAGAGAGAGATAAATATACATATATACTGTATATAAAATGTTTGTATTGTGTGTTGTGTATATGCCTTAAAGTAGTTATCAATTGTAATCACTTCCTAATTGTTATTCCAGAAAACAATGCAAAAATGAGACAAATCAATTACTTATCTCTTTGTTAAATCTCTGTGTGATGTTGCCATTTATATGAAAATTATCATTAAAATGTTTTTGCATAAACATTGTAAAACTATTATGATACTATATAATTCATTCAAAAAGGGTATCATTCTAGCACAGAAGTGAGTTGTATGTGCCTTTTAATGATACTCATCTCATTTTAATTCTATAAGTATAATCAGAATATTTGATAAAGCCTTTATGGCGAAACGCGTCAGTGGCGTCTGCATGTTTTGTTTTTTAATAGCATAATGAGATTATAATTATAATATTCAGAGGGGAGAATAGTGGATAATTTTGAGACTTTAGCATAATATATAATCTATAGTGACATAAACAACACTGTATTCTATGCAACTAGGTTTAGTGGAATAAGGAAAAGGGTTATAAAAAAAAAAAAAAAAACCATCAAATTATGAAAGTACCTTGTAACTGCATATAAGAATAAACTGTGCTCTATATATACATATCTATTCAATTACGCCTATCTCATACCAATTATTATTACTAATTTCCCCTCTCCTACTCCACATTATACCCATTACTGTGTTTTTAATATATTTTTGTTTTTATATCATAACTTCAATTAAAAGTTACGTTTTAATATATCATGGTAATACAAAGAATTATGATATTTACGTCTGTGACTGCAATAAGTTTATTCTTTTTTTGTACTTTACTGAAATGTTCTTCTCAAGTATGTTATAAAAACAATATCATTAATAAACCTTTTTTCTGTCAGCCATATAGAGTCAGTCCAGGACTAGACCCAATTGCTAGAGGGAATATATCACACACACTAGCACACTGAGAGAAACCAAGGACATTACCCACATGAAATAAGAAAGCAATACTGTAGAATACACAGAACTGAGTACTTGCAGAAGATGCAGGGATACAGGAGAGCTATGTACTGAATTCTAGGAGACAGGAAGCTGTGAGCCGGCAAAGCAGTGTACAGTAAATCCTGAAGGCAGACAAAGGATGATCCAAAAGAGTGGTCAGGGAAAACAGAGGTCAGTATCACTTTATGGCAGGTAGCGGGTAGTCCAAGAGAGTGGTCAGGCAAAGCAGATGTCAGTATCACTTTATGGCAAGTAGAAGGTAGCAGGTAGTCCAAGAGAGTGGTCAGGCAAAGCAGAGGTCATGGTCACTTTATGGCAGGCAGAGGGTAATCCAAGAGGGTGGTCAGGGAAAGCAGAGGTCAGTATCACTTTATGGCAGGCAGAGAGTGGTCAGGCAAAGCAGAGGTCAGTATCACTTTATGGCAGACAGAGGGTAATCCAAGAGAGTGGTCAGGCAAAGCAGAGGTCGGAGTCACTATATGGTAGGCAGAGAATAATCAAGTACAAAGGAGTACAGGACAAAAAGCACATACCTTGGAAAGAGAAACGATCCAACAAACGGTCCCAGAAGCTTAGTCCCGTTGGCGATTTAAAGACCCACCTGATGTCATCAGATCAAGTCAGCTGAGAGACCGCGTCACGTTGCTAAGCAAGGTGATGCTACAGAGGAGTGCAGATGGATCCGGTAGCTGCGGCGACATGGCGATGACTGGATTCCATTAAATTTTCTATATGGAAGACGTATACAAAAAAATAAAGTAGTGCCATTGGTTTCCCACAGTATCGCCATTACCTGTTTGCCCAATACCTACCAGTAACTTCCCAATGCCTAAAATATTACGCTATGTGGGAAGAAGAATAAGGGGCACTATAGAGTAGGCTTTGGACTGTAAAATATGGTATTCAGTGCTATGTGAAACAGGAAATAAGAAAAGAAAAATGTTTGGAATGTTAAAATCCTTCTTTTTGCTACATATGGCACTATATTTGAGTCCATTGTAATACTATAGCACACAGCAGGTTCATTGTGCCTGCCCTGTAGAGATGTGTAATAATTCATATATGGGGTTCCATTTATGAAGAAGTGGAAGCTGATTTCGAGGCCCATCATTTCAGGCTCACCTGAAACATACGTTAAGAAGTATTGGTCGTAACCTGTTTGCCACCTTTTAGGTGGTGGAATGAAATCATCCTGATACGATTGGGATGATTGACAGCCCCTGGTAGTGACCTATTGGCTGCCAATGAGCAGGGGGGGGCATTGTACAAGCATTTCACTAGCGTATGCTGTCTGTATTTAGGAATGTCGAGCAGACTTGATTCGCTACAGCAAATCATGTCCGCTCGACAGTTAATAAATCTACCCCATGGGGTTAATCACAATCTATCTATTGTTAACAGCTGCAGATAACAATCAGTTTCATTGTTTATTGGCAGCACTTTCTTAATTATCGCATCAGTCAAAGGAAAGAAAAAGACTAAAACACCCAGACAATACGCTTTAACTTATTCAAGTACAAACATGGGCAAAGCAAACATTATCCGTCCACGGGCCAGACTACAAGTGGTGCACTAACTTTGCACAAAGTAAAAAAATAGCATGGCCGCATTAGTGCATATATACAGTATGTGCGCAAACCTGACAGGAGTACACTAATTCTTCCTGTGTGCTAACCCAACATGAGGTGCGTTATGTATGTAATTAAATTATGAAGTATTAAAAAACATTAATAATTAATGTAAATAATTATTAAACATGTACTACATATATATATATATATATATATATATATATATATATATATATATATATATATATATCAAAATAACAAGAATAATGCATTGAGCTATGATACTTTTTATTGGACTAACGATCGCCTAGATTTAGAGTTCTGCGTTAGCCATCAAAAGCAGCGTTAAGGGGTCCTAACGCTGCTTTTGGCCACCCGCTGGTATTTAGAGTCGGCCAGGTAAAGGTGTACTGCTCATTTTCAAGCCGCGACTTTTCCATACCGCAGATCCCCTTACGCCAATTGCGTATCCTATCTTTTCAATGGGATCTTCCTAACGCCGGTATTTAGAGTCTTGGCTGAAGTGAGTGTTACATCCTCTACCGACAAGACTCCTACCGCCCATGGAAAGGCTGTAGTTAAGAGCTTTATGGGCTAACACTGGTATATAAGGCTCTTAGCTACAGTGCTCGAAAGTACACTAACACCCATTAACTACCTATGTACCCCTAAACCGAGGTCCCCCCACATCGCCACGACTATAATAAATATTTTTAACCCCTAATCTGCCGACCGCACATAGCCGCCACCTACATTATCCCTATGAACCCCTAATCTGCTGCCCCTAACATCGCCGACACCTACATAATATTTATTAACCCCTAATCTGCCCCCCCAAACGTCACCGCCACCTACCTACACTTATTAACCCCTAATCTGCTGACCAGACCTCACCGCTACTCTAATAAATGTATTAACCCCTAAACCGCAGCACTCCCGCCTCGCAAACCCTATAATAAATAGTATTAACCCCTAATCTGCCCCCCCATCGTCTCCGCCACCTAACTTCAAGTATTTACCCCTAATCTGCCGACCGGACCTCGCCGTTACTCTAATAAATGTATTAACCCCTAAAGCTTAGTCTAACCCTAACCCTAACACCCCCTAAGTAAAATATAATTTTAATCTAGCAAAATAAATTCAATCTTATTAACTAAAGTATTCCTATTTAAAAATAAATACTTACCTGTAAAATAAACCCTAAACTAGCTACAATATAACAAATGATTATATTGTAGCTATTTTAGGATTTATATTTATTTTACAGGCAACTTTGTATTTATTTTAACTAGGTACAATGGCTATTAAATAGTTATTTACTATTTAATAGCTATCTAGTTAAAATAATTAAAAAATTACCTGTAAAATAAATCCTAACCTGAGTTACAATTAAACCTAACACTACACTATCAATAAATTCATTAAATAAATTACCTACAATTACATACAATTAAATAAACTAAACTAAATTACAAAAAAACCCCACTAAATTACAAAAAATAAAAAAAGATTACAAGAATATTAGGCTAATTACACCTACTCTAAGCCCCCTAATAAAATTAAAAAGCCCCCTAAAATAATAAAGGTCCCAACCCTATTCTAAATTAAAAAGTAATCATAACCCTATTCTAAATTAAAAAGTAATCATCTCTTTTACCAGCCCTTAAAAGGGCTTTTTGAGGGGCACGCCCCAAAGTAATAAGCTCTTTTGCCTGTAAAAAAAAAATACAACCCCCCCCCACATTAAAACCCACTACCCACATACCCCTACTCTAACCCACCCAAACCCCCCTTAAATAAACCTAACACTATCCCCTGAAGATCTCCCTACCTTGAGTCGTCTTCACCCAGCTGGGCCGAAGTCTTCATCCGATGGGGCAGAAGAGGACATCCAGACCAGCAGAAGTCTTCATCCTTTCTGGGCTGAAGAGGACATCTGGACCGGCAGACATCTTCATCCAAGCGGCATCTTCTATCTTCATCCATCCAGAGCGGAGCCATCTTCTTCCCAGCCGATGCAGATCCATCCTCTTCAACCGACACCTACTCGCCAAATGAAGGTTCCTTTAAATGACGTCATCCAAGATGGCGTCCCTCGAAATCCGATTGGCTGATAGGATTCTGATCGGAACAGCCAATAGAATGCGAGCTCAATCTGATTGGCTGATTGGATCAGCCAATCAGATTGAACTTGAATCTGATTGGCTGATTGAATCAGCCAATCAGATTTTTCATACCTTAATTCCGATTGGCTGATAGAATCCTATCAGCCAATCGGAATTCAAGGGACGCCATCTTGGATGACGTAACTTAAAGGAACCTTCATTCGGGGAGTAGGCGTCGGTTGAAGAGGATGGATCCGCGTCGGCTGGGAAGAAGATGGCTCCGCTCTGGATGGATGAAGATAGAAGATGCCACTTGGATGAAGATGTCTGCCGGTCCGTATGTCCAATTCTGCCCGGATAGGATGAAGACTTCTGCTGGTCTGGATGTCCTCTTCTGCCCCATCGGATGAAGACTTTGGCCCGGCTGTGTGAAGACGACTCAAGGTAGGGAGATCTTCAGGGGAGTAGTTGAGTGGTGGGTTTTAATGTTGGGGGGGGTTTGTATTTTTTTTTACAGGCAAAAGAGCTGATTACTTTGGGGCAATGCCCCGCAAAAAGCCATTTTAAGGACTGGTAAAAGAGCTGAATACTTTTTTAATTTAGTTTAGGGTAGGGAATTTTATTATTTTGGGGGGCTTTTTTATTTTATTAGGGGGCTTAGAGTAGGTGTAATTAGCCTAATATTCTTGTAATCTTTTTTATTTTTTGTAATTTAGTGGGTTTTTTTTTTTGTAATTTAGTTTAGTTTATTTAATTGTAGGTCATTTATTTAATTAATTTATTGATAGTGTAGTGTTAGGTTTAATTGTAACTTAGGTTAGGATTTATTTTACAGGTAATTTTGTAATTATTTTAACTAGGTAGCTATTAAATATTAAATGACTATTTAATAGCTATTGTACCTAGTTAAATTAAATACAAAGTTGCCTGTAAAATTAATATAAATCCTAAAATAGCTACAATATAATTATTCGTTATATTGTAGCTAGCTGAGGGTTTATTTTACAGGTAAGTATTTATTTTTAAATATGAAAACTTTAGTTAATAAGATTTAATTTATTTCGTTAGATTAAAATTATATTTAATTTAGGGGGGGTATTAAGGTTAGGGTTAGACTTAGCTTTAGGGGTTAATACATTTATTAGAGTAGCGGCGAGGTCCGGTCAGCAGATTAGGGGTTAATACTTGAAGTTAGGTGGCGGCGACGTTGGGGGGGGCAGATTAGGGGTTAATACTATTTATTATAGGGTTTACGAGGCGGGAGTGCGGCGGTTTAGGGGTTAATTACTTTATTAGAGTAGCGGCGAGGTCCGGTCGGCAGATTAGGGATTAATACTTGTAGTTAGTTGGCGGTGACGTTGGGGGGGGGCAGATTAGGGGTTAATAAATATTATGTAGGTGTCGGCGATGTTGGGGGCAGTAAATTAGGGGTTCATAGGGATAATGTAGGTGGCGGCGGTGTCCGGAGCGGCAGATTAGGGGTTAATAATATAATGCAGGTGTCAGGTTAGGGGTGTTTAGACTCGGGGTTCATGTTAGGGTGTTAGGTGCAGACTTAGAGAGTGTTTCCCCATAGGAAACAATTGGGCTGCGTTAGGAGCTGAACGCTACTTTTTTGCAGCTGTTTTCAGCCCAAAATGCCCCATTGTTTCCTATGGGGAATCGTGCACGAGCATGTTTTGCCAGCTTACCGCTACCGTACGTAGTGATGTCCTGAACTGTTCGCCCGCGAACAGTTCACCGCGAACATAGCTTGTTCACGTTCGCCGCTACGGGCGAACATATGCGATGTTCGATCCGCCCCCTATGTGTCATCATTGAGGAAACGTTGACCCTGTATGTCACAGCCTTCTGACACATTAGAGCCAATCAACATCAGACACTCCCTCACAGACCCTCCCAGCTACTCGGAAGCCGCCATTTTAGACTCATAACGACCTTGCTTTCTTAGTGAGAGGACGTGTTGTGTTTGTGCTGCTGACATTATAGGGAAATACATAGCTAGGCTAGTGTATTTAGTGTCCACTACAGAAGGACTCCACTCATCTCTGCTGCAAGGACAGCACCCCAAAAAGCCCTTTTTAAGGCTATAATTTGAGCCGTTTTTTTTTTTTTTTTCGTATTTTTATTAGCATTTGCCTGTCTTTCAGCCTGTGTTTAAGGCTCACAGCATATGCTCTGATTACTGCCACCACTGATATCTGCCTAACAACATTAGTTTAAATTTAACCAACCAAAAATTTTAATTATTTTGCTAGTATAATTTTTTTTCATTTTCTATCAGGCCTGTGTCACACAGCATATACTCTGGTTCATTGCTCTGTGCCAGTCACCAGTGTTAATATCCGTTTATAACATTATTTTAAATTAAAAAAAAAATAATTTTGCTAGTGTAATCTAATTACATTTTCTATCAGGCCTGTGGCTGTCAGGCTCACACAGCATTAATATACTTATTTTTTTTTCAGTCTTTTGGTTAATTGGTCTGTGCCAGGCAGCCACCACTGATATCTTCTTCACCTTAATTTAATTTTTTTTTTAAAAAGTTTACATTTTTTTGATAGTGTAATCTAATATAATTTTCTATCAGGCCTGTGTGTTTTGCTGACATACAGAGCCTACTGTGTTTACTTGCTGTCCTCCCTTGTCTATGAGCCACGACTCATATGTGTTTAACCTTTTTTTAAATTCCCCCCCCACAAAAAATTGAAATCAGTTTTCTACTGTAATCTAATAGTATTTTCTATCAGGCGTGTGTGTATCTGACTTACAGAGCCTACTGTTTTTAATAGCTGCCCTTCCAAGGCTATCAGCCACGACTCATATCTATGTGCTTAACCTTTTTCTTTAAATTCCCCAAAAAAGTCTTTAAATCATTATGCTAGTGTAATCTAATTTTATTTTCTATCAGGCCTGTGTCTAACTGTCTATCTGACTTACACAGCATACTGTTGTTAATTGCTGCCCTACGTAGCAGCCAGCCAGTGCGACCACTCATATGTGCATTGCACTTCTTAACATTATTTTAATATTAAAATATAACATTTTAAATTATGTTGCTAGTGTAATCTAACTTAATTTTCTATCAGGCCTGTGTTTTTGTCAATTAAACAGCATACTGTGTTAAATTGCTGCCCTACCTACCAGCCACGACTCTTATCTGCCAGGCTGTGTACCAGGCCCAACTAGCCAATTAGTGCCACAAATCATAGTTGTTGTAACAGTATAGAAAACATTGTGAATCATCACTTTTTGACTGTGAATCTGAAGTCTAGTAGTGCCATTGAATTGCAGTTTCCTCCTGCCTGCCAGCGTGTTTTCCAGGCCCAACTAGCCAATTAGTGGCACCAATCATAATTCTTGTAACAGTATATAAAAAATTTAAAATCGTAATTTTTTGGACTGCAAATATTCAGTCTCCTAGTGCCATTGAATTGCAGTTTCCTCCTGCCTGGCAGCCTGTGTGCCAGGCCCAAACTAGCCAATTAGTGCCACCAATCCTAGTTGTTGTAACAGTATTGTTAATCTTTAAAATTCCAAATTGTTAGCTTGTGATTCATCAGTTTGCTCGTGCCATTGAATTGCAGTTTCCTCCTGCCTGCCAGCGTGTTTTCCAGGCCCAACTAGCCAATTAGTGGCACCAATCATAATTCTTGTAACAGTATATAAAAAATTTAAAATCATAATTTTTTAGACTGCAAATATTCAGTCTCCTAGTGCCATTGAATTGCAGTTTCCTCCTGCCTGGCAACCTGTGTGCCAGGCCCAAACTAGCCAATTAGTGCCACCAATCCTAGTTGTTGTAACAGTATTGTTAATCTCTAAAATTCCAAATTGTTAGCTTGTGATTCATCTGTTTGCTCGTACCATTGAATTGCAGTTTCCTCCTGCCTGCCAGCGTGTTTTCCAGGCCCAACTAGCCAATTAGTGGCACCAATCATAATTCTTGTAACAGTATATAAAAAATTTAAAATCGTAATTTTTTGGACTGCAAATATTCAGTCTCCTAGTGCCATTGAATTGCAGTTTCCTCCTGCCTGCCAGCCTGTGTGCCAGGCCCAAACTAGCCAATTAGTGCCACCAATCCTAGTTGTTGTAACAGTATTGTTAATCTTTAAAATTCCAAATTGTTCGCTTGTGATTCATCAGTTTGCTCGTGTCATTGAATTGCACTTTCCTCCTGCCTGCCAGGGTGTATTCCAGGCCCAACTAGCCAATTAGTGCCACCAATCATAATTCTTGTAACAGTATATAAAAAAATTAAAATCATAATTTTTTGGACTGCAAATATTCAGTCTCCTAGTGCCATTGAATTGCAGTTTCCTCCTACCTGCCAGCCTGTGTGCCAGACCCAAACTAGCCAATTAGTGCCACCAATCCTAGTTGTTGTAACAGTATTGTTAATATTTAAAATTATACATTGTTTGATTGTGATTCATCATTTGGCTTGTTGCATTGAATTGCACTTTCCTCCTTCCTGCCAGCCTGTGTGCCAGGCCCAACTAGCCAATTAGTGCCACCAATCATATTTCTTCTAACAGTATATAAAAAAAATGAAATCATATTTTTTTTGACTGGAAATATTCAGTCTCCTAGTGCCATTGAATTGCATTTTCCTCCTGCCTCCCAGCCTGTGTGCCAGGCCCAACTAGCCAATTAGTGCCAGCATTCATATTTCTTTTAACAGTCTTTCAAAAATTGTCAATCATCACTGTTTTGACTGTCAATCTGCAGTCTACTAGTGTCCTTGAATTGCATTTTCCTCCTGTCTGCCAGCCTGTGTGCCAGGCCGATTTGCCAACTAGTTACACCAATCTTATTTGTTGTCACAGTATTGTTAATAATTGTAATATTTTTTTTTATTATTTTTATTCTGAATCCTCAGTTTGCTTGTGCCATTGAATTGCACTTTCCTCCTGCTTGCCAGCCTGTGTGCCAGTCCGTTTTGCCAACTATTTACACCAATCATAATTGTTGTCACAGTATTGTTACTAATTAAAATTAAAAAAAATTTGATTGTTGTTCTGAATCCTTAGTTTTCTTGTGCCATTGAATTGCACTTTTCTCCTGCCTGCCAGCCTGTGTGCCAGGCCCAACTAACCAATTAGTGCCAGCAATCATATTTGTTGTCACTGTATTGTTATAAATTAAAATTAAAAATTTTTTGATTGTTGTTCTGAATCCTCAGTTTGCTCGTGCCATTGAATTGCACTTTCCTCCTGCCTGCCAGCCTGTGTGCCAGGCCCAACTAGCCAATTAGTGCCAGCAATCATATTTGTTGTCACAGTCTTGTTAATAATTAAAACCAAAAAGTTTTTGATTGTTGTTCTGAATCCTCAGTTTGCTCGTGCCATTGAATTGCACTTTCCTCCTGCCTGCCAGCCTGTGTGCCAGGCCCAACTAGCCAATTAGTGCCAGCAATCATATTTGTTGTCACTGTATTGTTATAAATTAAAATTAAATTTTTTTTGATTGTTGTTCTGAATCCTCAGTTTGCTTGTGCCATTGAATTGCACTTTCCTCCTGCCTGGCAGCCTGTGTGCCAGGCCGACTTTCAAAATATTTACACCAATCATATTTGTTGTCACAGTATTCTTAATAATTAAAATTACATTTTTTTTGTAATTGTTGTTCTGAATCCTCAGTTTGCTCGTGCCATTGAATTGCACTTTCCTCCCGCCTGCCAGCATGTGTGCCAGGCCCACCTAGCCAATTATTCCCAGCAATCATATTTATTTTAACAGTATTGCAAAAATTGTCAATCATCACTGTTTTGACTGTCAATATTCAGTCTACTAGTGTCCTTGAATTGCATTTACCTCCTGCCTGCCAGCCTGTGTGCCAGGCCGACTTGCCAACTAGTTACACCAATCTTATTTGTTGTCACAGTATTGTTAATAATTAAAATAAAAAAAAATTTGGATTGTTATTCGGAATCCTCAGTTTGCTCGTGCCATTGAATTGCACTTTCCTCCTGCCTGCCAGCCTGTGTGCCAGGCCGTCTTGCCAACTATTTACACCAATCATAATTGTTGTCACAGTATTGTTACTAATTAAAATTTAATTTTTTTTTATTGTTGTTCTTAATCCTCACTTTGCTCGTGCCATTGAATTGCACTCTCCTCCTGCCTGCCAGCCTGTGTGCCAGGCCCAACTTGCCAATTAGTGCCAGCAATCATATATATTTTAACAGTATTGCAAAAATTGTTAATCATCACTGTTTTGACTGTCATTCTGCAGTCTACTAGTGTCCTTGAATTGCATTTTCCTCCTGCCTGCCAGCCTGTGTGCCAGTCTGGCTTACCAACTATTTACACCAATCATATTTGTTGTCACAGAATTGTTAATAATAAAAATTAAAAGTTTTTGGATTGTTGTTCTGAATCCTCAGTTTTCTCGTGCCATTGAATTGCACTTTCCTCCTGCCGGCCAGCCTGTGTGCCAGGCCATCTTGCCAACTATTTACACCAATCATAATTGTTGTCACAGTATTGTTACTAATTAAAATTAAAAAAAATTTGATTGTTGTTCTTAATCCTCATTTTGCTCGTGCCATTGAATTGCACTTTCCTCCTGCCTGCCAGCCTGTGTGCCAGGCCCAACTAGCCACTTAGTGCCAGCAATCATATATATTTTAACATTATTGCAAAAATTGTCAATCATCACTGTTTTGACTGTCAATCTGCAGTCTACTAGTGTCCTTGAATTGCATTTTCCTCCTGCCTGCCAGCCTGTGTGCCAGGCCGACTTGCCAACTATTTACACCAATCATAATTGTTGTCACAGTATTGTTACTAATTAAAATTAAAAAAAATTTGATTGTTGTTCTGAATCCTCAGTTTGCTCGTGCCATTGAATTGCACTTTCCTCCTGCACTTTCCTCCTGTGTGCCAGGCCCAACTAGCCACTTAGTGCCAGCAATCATATATATTTTAACATTATTGCAAAAATTGTCAATCATCACTGTTTTGACTGTCAATCTGCAGTCTACTAGTGTCCTTGAATTGCATTTTCCTCCTGCCTGCCAGCCTGTGTGCCAGGCCGACTTGCCAACTATTTACACCAATCATATTTGTTGTCACAGTATTGTTAATAATAAAAATTAAAAGTTTTTGGATTGTTGTTCTGAATCCTCAGTTTGCTCGTGCCATTGAATTGCACTTTCCTCCTGCCGGCCAGCCTGTGTGCCAGGCCCAACTAGCCAATTAGTGCCAGCAACCATATTTCTTTTAACAGTATTGCAAAAATTGTCAATCATCACTGTTTTGACTGTCAATCTGCAGTCTACTAGTGCCCTTAAATTGCATTTTCCTCCTGCCTGCCTGCCTGCCTGCCTGTGTGCCAGGCCCAACTAGCCAATTAGTTCCACCAATCATATTTCTTGTAACAGGATTGAATTTTTTGTTAATCATAACTGTTTTGACTGTGATTCTTCAGTCTCCTAGTGCCATTGAATTGCAGTTGCCTTTCTCCCAGCGTGTGTGCCAGACAGGCTCATTTGCCAACTATTGCCAACAATCATATTTGTTGTCACAGTACTTTTAATATTTAAAAATTTAACAATTTGGGATTTTTAAAACATCTGTCTTTTTTGTTGTTGTCAGTCTCACAGCATATACTGTGACCACTTGCACAGTGCCACCACTTATATAATTGGTGTAATAGTATTGTTAGTGTCCATTTAAAAAAAAATGACAGGCAGAGGCAGGCCACCCTGCAGGTTCCGTGGTCGTGATCGTGGTACTGTGATTCCTTTAGACCCTACAAATATGCACATTGTTCAGATGCCGGGTGCCAGGGGGGACGCGAAAAGTTCTGAGGAGGACCTAGTTGAATGGCTAACACAGGACACCCAATCTTCTTCAGCTTCCGCTGCTATTCCTCCTAACCTTGACGCACCATCTACGTCCAGCTGTGCTTTTGGCAGGTCTCAAGTGACCAGTGCCACTCGCCCGCCTGTCGCCACCACCAACTCTAGCATCACAGCCGCTTCACTTGATCTGTCACAGGAGTTATTGACACATCATTTGGAAGAAATTAGTGATGCGCAACCATCATTGACAGAGGATGTAGATAACAGTGATCAGTCTCAGTCAGGCAGCATTACCGACATGGAGGTACGGTGTGATGATGATGATGTTGTACCCACTGCTGCTTCCTTTCTTGATGTGTCAGATACAAGTGAAGCGGTTGATGATGATGTGTCAGTGGATGTCCAGTGGGTGCCTGCTAGAAGAGAAGAAGAAGAGGGGGAAGTTCAGATGGGGAGACAGACATGGGGAGGTCGTCTCAAGGAGCTAGTGACACAGTCAGACAGCATGCATCTGCACCTGGGGTCAGCCAGAGAGCACGCCGACGACCATCAACGCATGCTGTTGACACCACCAGAATGCTGTCATCGCCATATAGAGCTGCCACCATTCGGTGTTGTATCAGGTATTAAACTTATAAGAACAGAACTACCAAAATACAGCCAATGAAGGGCCTTATGAAGATTGAGCCAAGGTTGGATTGTAGTATTTGGTTAGGCTAATCATGATGGCCATGTAGACAACCACAGAGAGTCCTGGAAGTAACAGGGATGAGATGAAAGTGCTAAGAATAGTACTACTTGAAACAACCGAGTTAGCCATGGGTGTTAATCCAAGACCGCCAGTCTTTTTTTTTTGGCTTGGGTGCGGCTAATCATGCAGGCCATATAGAGCTGCCACCATTCGGTGTTGTATCAGGTATTAAACTTTTAAGAACAGAACTACCAAAATACAACCAATGAAGGGCCTTATGAAGACTGAGCCAAGGTTGGATTGTAGTATTTGGTTAGGCTAATCATGATGGCCATGTAGACAACCACCGAGAGTCCTGGAAGTAACAGGGATGAGATGAAAGTGCTAAGAATAGTACTACTTGAAACAACCGAGTTAGCCATGGGTGTTAATCCAAGACCGCTTGGCTTTTTTTTTGGTTTGGGTGCGGCTAATCATGCAGGCCATATAGAGCTGCCACCATTCGGTGTGGTATCAGGTATTAAATTTATAAGAACAGAACTACCAAAATACAGCCAATGAAGGGCCTTATGAAGACTGAGCCAAGGTTGGATTGTAGTATTTGGTTAGGCTAATCATGATGGCCATGTAGACCACCACCGAGAGTCCTGGAAGTAACAGGGATGAGATGAAAGTGCTAAGAATAGTACTACTTGAAACAACTGAGTTAGCCATGGGTGTTAATCCAAGAACGCTTGGCTTTTTTTTTGGTTTGAGTGCGGCTAATCATGCAGGCCATATAGAGCTGCCACCATTCGGTGTTGTATCAGGTATTAAACTTATAAGAACAGAACTACAAAAATACAGCCAATGAAGGGCCTTATGAAGACTGAGCCAAGGTTGGATTGTAGTATTTGGTTAAGCTAATCATGATGGCCATGTAGACCACCACCAAGAGTCCTGGAAGTAACAGGGATGAGATGAAAGTGCTAAGAATAGTACTACTTGAAACAACCAAGTTAGCCATGGGTGTTAATCCAAGACCGCTTGGCTTTTTTTTTGGTTTGGGTGCGGCTAATCATGCAGGCCATATAGAGCTGCCAACATTCGGTGTTGTATCAGTTATTAAAATAAGAAGAACAGAACTACCAAAATACAGCCAATGAAGGGCCTTATGAAGACTGAGCCAAGGTTGTATTTGAGTATTTGGTTAGGCTAATCGTGATGGTCATGTAGACCACCACCGAGAGTCCTGGAAATAACAGGGATGAGATGAAAGTGCTAAGAATAGTACTACTTGAAACAACCGAGTTAGCCATGGGTGTTAATCCAAGACCGCTTGGCATTTTTTTGGTTTGGGTGCGGCTAATCATGCAGGCCATATAGAGCTGCCACCATTCTGTGTTGTATCAGGTATTAAACTAATAAGAACAGTACTACCAAAATACAGCCAATGAAGGACCTATGAAGACTGAGCTAAGGTTGGCTATTTGATTAGGCTAATCATGATGGCCATGTAGACCACCCCCAAGAGGCCTGAAAGTAACAGGGATGAAAGTGCTAAGAATAGTACTAATTGAAACAACCGAGTTAGCCATGGGTGTTAGTCTAAGACCGCTTGGCTTTTTTTTGGGTTTGGGTGCGGCTAATCATGAAGCCCAGATAGACCTGCCACCATTCGGTGTTGTAACAGGTATTAAACTGCTAAGAACAGTACTACTTAACACAACCTAGTTACCATGGGTCCCAGAGCATATGTTTTGTTATTATATTTTGTAAGGGTAATCATGCAGGCCATATAGACCTCCCCCAATAGGGTGAGTAACAGGTATTGAAATGCTAAGAACAGTATTACTTAACACAAAGTGACCATGGGTCCCAGAGCATATGTCTTATTATTATATTTTGTTTAGTTAATCATGCAGGCCATATAGACCTCCCCCGATAGGGTGAGTAACAGGTATTAAAATGCTCAGAACAGTACAACTTAACACAACCTTACCATGGGTCCCAGACCCAGAGCATATGTCTTATTATTATATTTTGTTAGGGTAATCATGCAGGCCATATAGACCTCCCCCGATAGGGTGAGTAACAGGTATTAAAATGCTAAGAACAGTACTACTCAACACAACCTAGTTACCATGGGTCCCAGACCGCATGTTTTGTTATTATATTTTGTAAGGGTAATCATGCAGGCCATATAGACCTCCACCGATAGTGTGAGTATGAGTAACAGCTATTAAAATGCTAAGGACATTACTACTTAACACAACATAGTTACCATGGGTCCAAGACCCAGAGCAGATGTCTTATTATTATATTTTGTATGGGTAATCATCCAGGCCATATAGACCTCCACAAATAGGGGGGGTTACAGAGATTAAAGTGCTAAGAATGGTACTACTTAAAACACAACCTAGTTAACATGTGTCCCAGAACGCATGTCTTATTATTATATTTTTTCAGGGTAATCAGGCAGGCCATATAGACCTCCCCCGATAGGGGGGGGGGGTAACAGGGATTAAAGTGCTAAGAAAAGTACTAATTAACACAAGCTAGTTACCATGGGTCCAACACCGTGTGTCTTGTTGTTATACTTTGTCAGGGTAATCATGCAGGCCATATAGACCTCCCTTGATAGGGGGAGTAACAGGGATTACAGTTCTAAGAATAGTACTACTTAAACACAACCTAGTTACACTGGGTCCCAGACCAGATGTTTTCTTATTATACTTTGTCAGGCTAATCATGCAGGCCATATAGAGCTCCAACAAAAGGGAGGGTAAGAGGGATTCAAGTGATAAGAAAAGTTTTACTTAACACAACAAAATTACCATGGGTCACAGACCGCGTGTCTTGTTGTTATACTTTGTCAGGGTAATCAATCACAACCACCATATAGACCTCCACCAATAGGGGGAGTTAAAGTTACAGGGCTGAAAGTGCTAAGAATAGTACTACTTAACACAACCTAGTTACCATGGGTCCAAGACCGAATGTTTAATTATTATACTTTATAAGGGTAATTATATATCTAAAAAATCTATCTATTTCTCTTCTATCGATTCTATCTAACTATCAATCTATGTATATCTATCTATCCTATCTATCGATCTATCTTCTGTCCGGACTGTTTTGAGAGAGCCACTTGTGTTTCTGACAAATTTGAAGTAGGAGGACAGAACAATCATCTTCTTCCATCTCCCGGTTCCAAAAATGAAGGCCATATAGACCTCCCCCGATAGGGGAGTAACAGGTTGTAGTAAAATGTTAAGAATAGTACTACTTAACACACCACGGGTCACAGACCGCATGTCTTATTGTTATACTCTGTCAGGGAAATTATATATATTTCAAATCGATTTATTTATATATCAAATTGATCGAACTATCAAACATATCGATCAAATGTAGATTGCATCTATTGATCGATGTAATTCGTATCTATAAAATGTATATTACATATTTTGGTTGATGTCATTCGTATCTATAAAATGTATATTGCATCTTTGATTCGATAACATTCGTATCTATCAAATGTATATTGCATCTATTGATCGATGTAATTCGTATCTATCAAATGTATATTGCATGTATTGATCTATGTGCAGTGTATTGATCATATGTATATTGCATCGATTGAGCTATGTAATCTATGTATCTATCTATCAAATCTATCTCGTGGTTCTGCAAGTGGACTGTTTGCGGTTGATTGCGGTGCGTTACACTTGGAGTTTGCTCTGTCACTGTGATGCGGCCGTAACCCTTACACTACCTGATAGATACGACATCATAACTGATGTTTTAAAGCACGTTATTGCAAACAATTTGGGAATATTAGGTGATTTAGGCCCTTTATGGGTTAAAAGCAGACTCTGCATAAACTATGTAATTTTCCAGGGGAGTTTTGCCAGGGATCCCCCTCCAGCATGCCACAGTCCAGGTGTTAGTCCCCTTGAAAGAACTTTTCCATCACTATTGTGGCCAGAAAGAGTCCTTGTAGGTTTTAAAGTTCACCTGCCTATTGAAGTCAATGGCGGTTCGCGCTGTTCGCGGGTTCGCGAACAATACCGGAAGTTTGAGTCCGCGAACCGAAAATTTTAAGTTCGCAACTTCACTAACCGTAAGCAATGCTGGTATTGATCGTTGAAGTGGCGGTAAATTCGGCTCAACGCTCCCTTTTTGGAGCCTAACGCAGCCCTTCAGACAACTCTAAATACCAGCGTTGTTTGGAAGCAGCGGTAGGAAAAAAAGCTGTGTTAGCTACGCGGGTCTTTACCGACAAAACTTTAAATCTAGCCGGATATATTTATCTTATACATTTATTACAAATGTATAGTTAGTCCAATAAAAAAGTATCATTGCTCAATGCATTACTCTTGTTATTTTGATATCTAAATCTCTGGACTAACACAGCTACTCCAATCAATGTATATATGTATATACTGTATATTAATTGTTGATATTTTTATCAATATTTTATAGTTAATATTTACATAATGCTCCTTAAGCTAATTCTTCATGTGTACTAACCCGACACTACGTTAGATCTAAAGATTGCAACCCGAAGCACGATAGGCATATTTTACATTCCAATGTTCCGAACATAGAAAAACTGTATTATTACTTTTTATTTATTTATATATATATATATATATATATATATATATATATATATATATATATATATATATATACAGTATATATGTTAATGTAAAATATATATCTATACCTATACATATAAATATATATAAATAGATTTATCATTATAGGTTTATATAGAAATATTTAAGATAAAAATATTTTTTTCTATATGTGCAGTACATTGGAATGTGAAATATGAATTTCTCCTGTCGGATTTGCGCGAGCAATAAGTGTTCAATTTCTTCTTCTGTGCTCTCCATTGAAGACTTGGGGGAGAATAAATTAGCGTGGTATTGCGCAAAACTTTTACTTTCAATTTGATATACTTTACTTCTGGCGGTTTTAACGCTCAAGCGAAAGCACTAAATAGAGAACCACTTGAAATCTGGGCCAAAATTTAAAACACAATAATTTTTCAATTAATCATAATAAATAAATGCAAATTATTTGTAACAAATGTTCATATTTTTGGGGCATCTTTATTTAGCTATGTGATGGATGTCCCATTACAATGAAAATAGTACATACTTTAAAGGACATTCCAGCCGAAATTGGAATCCACATACTTGCATTTCAGTTTTGAATGCAAGTATTTTTGTAATATACTTGTATATATGTATTTGCAACAATGCTTCTAATAAAAGCTATAGCTGTTTCAAAAGTGTATTTAAGTATGCACTGTGCGCCAGCATTTTAACCTCTTAGTGACCAGACCATTTTTCAATTTTCTTACCGTTAAGGACCAGGGCTGTTTTTACATTCCTGCGGTGTTTGTGTTAAGCTGTAATCTTCCTCTTACTCATTTACTGTACCCACACATATTATATACTGTTTTTCTTGCCATTAAATGGACTTTATAAAGATGACATTATTTCCATGATATCATATAACTTACTATAAAAAAAAAATGAGTAAAAAATGGAAAAAAAAAACTTTTTCTGACTTTGACCTGCAAAATCTGTTACACATCTACAACCACCAAAACCACAGATGCTAAATAGTTTCTAAATTTTGTCTTGAGTTTAGAAATACCCAATGTTTACATGTTCTTTGCTTTTTTTGCAAGTTATAGAGCAATAAGTACAAGTAGCACTTTACTATTTCCAATTTTTTTCAAAATTAGCGCTAGTTACATTGGAACACTGATATCTGTCATATCAGTATATATTTTTTTTTTAAGTAGATAACCCAAAGTATTGATCTAGACCCATTTTGGTATATTATATGCCACCATTTCAAGAGAAGGGTCCAGACCGCAGGTTTGTTTTCTCTTTTCATACTACAACATATAGGCACGGGAACATTTTTTCCACAAGCCATTTACCCTATGATGAATTAGTCTAACTCTATGGTTCTTCTCAGGGGAACACTACCATTGCTAGTAAAAACCTTACTGCTAGTGCTATTCTCTCTCTGCAGTCTATTGTATATATTGCATTTTTGCACATAAATATAATAACTCCCATAAAATGTTATTCTGTATTAGTAATTTTGTTTTATATTGTGTTCTTTTTACTTATGTATCTGTTACGATATTGTATGTATAACATGAAAGGTCATTCAGCAAGAAAAAATAATTTTGTTTGCATGGACACTTGGCAATAAAACTATTCTGAATCTGATCCATTAATGAAAATACTGCCTATTTAGGGGGAGATTTATCAAGCAGCCGATGCTTCTTGCTCTGCCTGATGTTTCCGGCTCGCCAGAAACATAAGTTAAAAAGCAGCTAACTTGTCCGCCATCTTTTAGGTGGCGGACTGCAATTATCGCGATCAGATGCGATCGGGATTATTGACACCCCTGCTAGCGGCCGATTTGCTGCGAATGTGCAGGGGGAGGCATTGCACACACATTTCTTGTGAAATGTTTGTGCACTGTTAAATGCAGAAAGTGTATGCTGTCGGTATTTAGCGATATCGGTTGGACATGGTTTGCTATAGCGAATCATTTTCGCCCGACATTGGTTAAATCTACCCCTTAGGCTCAGGAGCAGCAATGCAGCACTGAGAGCTAGCAGTTGATTGGTGGCTTGTCACTGGCTGACACAATGGGGCCTAGTTATCAACGTGTCTACTTTTCCTGCCTTCGCCGGCCCAATACGCCCGCCTAAGCTCGCCTCACATCGCAGCCGCGGACCTGCAAAAATTCGCCTAAGTTATCAAAAAAGCTGTCAAAAAGCTGTGCACCAAGTACGGGGCGATGAGCAGTGGACTGTGAGAGTTATCACTCATCCGATCTCGCTGCTCTTCGGCTTTTTTACAGCTTTCTTGCTAGCCTGTCACTAAGCACCCAAACTAACTACACTGTTCTACCCTCTATACCGGCGCCCCCGGAGCCCCCCGCAACTCAATAAAGTTACTAACCCCTAAACCGCCGCTCCTGGAGCCCACCACAACTCTTATAAATGTATTAACCCCTAAACCGCCGCTCCTAGACCCCGCCGCAACTCTTATAAATGTATTAACCCCTAAACCGCCGCTCCCGGACACAGCTGCCACCTACATTATACCTAGTAACCCCTATCCTGCCCCCCCTATACCGTCGCCCTCTATAATAAAGTTATTAACCCCTATCCTGCTGATCCCGCACCTCGCCGCAACTAAATAGTTTAACCCCTAAACCGCCGCTCTCTGACCCCGCTGCAACCTATATTAAATTTATTAACCCCTATCCTGCCCCCCTACACCGTCGCCACCTATAATACATTTATTAACCCCTATCCTGCCCACCACTACACCGCCGCCACTGTAATAAAATTATTAACCCCTAAACCTAAGTCTAACATTAACCCTAACACCCCCCTAACTTAAATATTAATTAAATAAATCTAAATAATATTTCTATTATGAACTAAATTAATCCTATTTAAAACTAAATACTTACCTTTAAAATAAACCCTAATATAGCTACAATATAAATAATAATTATATTGTAGCTATCTCAGGATTTATTTCTATTTTACAGGCAAATTTCAATTTATTTTAACTAGGTACAATAGCTATTAAATAGTTATTAACTGTTTAATAGCTACCTAGCTAAAATAAAGAGAAATTAACCTGTAAAATAAAAACTAACCTAAGTTACAATTACACCTAACACTACACTATACTTAAATAAATTATTCCTATTTAAAACTAAATACTTACCTGTAAAATAAACCCTAAGATAGCTACAATATAATTAATAATTACATTGTAGCTATCTTAGGATTTATATTTATTTTACAGGTAACTTTGTATTTATTTTAGCTAGTTAGAATAGTTATTAAATAGTTATTAACTATTTAATAACTACCTAGCTAAAAGAAATACAAAATTACCTGTAAAATAAATCCTAACCTAAGTTACAATTAAACCTAACACTACACTATCATTAAATTGATTAGATAAATTACCTACAAATAACTACAATTAAATACAATTACATAAACTAACTAAAGTACAAAAATTAAAAAAAATAAGTTACAAACATTTTAAAAATATTACAACAATTTTAAGCTACTTACACCTAATCTAAGCCCCCTAATAAAATAACAAACCCCCCCAAAATAAAAAAATGCCCTACCCTATTCTAAATTAAAAAAGTTCAAAGCTCTTTTACCTTACCAGCCCTTAAAAGGGCCATTTGTGGGGCATGCCCCAAAGAATTCATCTCTTTTGCCTGTAAAAGAAAAATACAACCCCCCCCAACATTAAAACCCACCACCCACCTACCCCTAATCTAACCCAAACCCCCCTTAAAATAACCTAACACTAATCCCCTGAAGATCATCCTACCTTTAGTCGTCTTCACTCAGCCGAGCAGCAATGGAACCGAAGAGGAGACCCGGAGCGGCAGAAGTTATCCTCCAAGGGGCGCTGAAGAAATCTTCCATCCGATGAAGTGATCCTCCAGTCGGCGCTGAAGAAGTCTTCCATCCGGGCGATGTCATCTTCCAAGAGGCGCTTAAGAAGTCTTCTATCCGGGCGATGTCATCTTCCAAGCTGGGTCTTCAATCTTCATCCCGCCGACGCGGAACATCCTTCTTTACCGACGGACTACCGACGAATGAAGGCTCCTTTAAGGGACGTCATCCAAGATGGCGTCCCTTCAATTCCGATTGGCTGATAGGTAGGAAAAATCTGATTGGCTGATTGAATCAGCCAATCAGATTCAAGTTCAATCCGATTGGCTGATCCAATCAGCCAATCAGATTGAGCTTGCATTCTATTGGCTGTTCCGATCAGCCAATAGAATGCAAGCTCAATCTGATTGGCTGATTAGATCAGCCAATCAGATTGAACTTGAATCTGATTGGCTGATTCAATCAGCCAATCAGATTTTTCCTACCTTAATTCCGATTGGCTAATAGAATCCTATTAGCCAATCGGAATTGAAGGGACGCCATCTTGGATGACGTCCCTTAAAGGAGCCTTCATTCGTTGGTAGTCCGTCGGTAAAGAAGGATGTTCCGCGTCGGCGGGATGAAGATTGAAGACCCGGCTTGGAAGATGACATCGCCCGGATTGAAGACTTCTTCAGCGCCTCTTGGAAGATGACATCGCCCGGGTGGAAGACTTCTTCAGCGCCAACTGGAGGATCACTTCATCGGATGGAAGATTTCTTCAGCGCCCCTTGGAGGATAACTTCTGCCGCTCCGGGTCTCCTCTTCGGTTCCATCGCTGCTCGGCTGAGTGAAGACGACTAAAGGTAGGATGATCTTCAGGGGATTAGTGTTAGGTTATTTTAAGGGGGGTTTGGGTTAGATTAGGGGTATGTGGGTGGTGGGTTTTAATGTTGGGGGGGTTGTATTTTTCTTTTACAGGCAAAAGAGCTGAATTCTTTGGGGCATTCCCCCACAAAAGGCCCTTTTAAGGGCTGGTAAGGTAAAAGAACTTTTTTAATTTAGAATAGGGTAGGGCATTTTTTTATTTTGGGGGGCTTTGTTATTTTATTAGGGGGCTTAGATTAGGTGTAAGTAGCTTAAAATTGTTGTAATATTTTTAAAATGTTTTAACTTATTTTTTTTATTTTTTGTAACTTAGCTTTTTTTTTTTTGTACTTTAGTTAGTTTATGTAATTGTATTTACTTGTAGTTATTTGTATTTAATTTATTTAATTCATTTAAAGATAGTGTAGTGTTAGGTGTAATTGTAACTTAGGTTAGTTTTTATTTTACAGGTAAATTTCTCTTTATTTTAGCTAGGTAAGCTATTAAATAGTTAATAACTATTTAATAGCTATTGTACCTAGTTAAAATAAATTGAAAGTTACCTGTAAAATAAAAATAAATCCTAAGATAGCTACAATATAATTATTATTTATATTGTAGCTATATTAGGGTTTATTTTAAAGGTAAGTATTTAGTTTTAAATAGGATTAATTTAGTTCATAATATAAATATTATTTAGATTTATTTAATTAATATTTAAGTTAGGGGGGGTGTTAGGGTTAGTGTTAGACTTAGGTTTAGGGGTTAATAATTGAATTACAGTGGCGGTGGTGTAGTGGGGGGGCAGGATAGGGGTTAATAAATGTATTATAGGTGGCGACGGTGTAGGGGGGGCAGGATAGGGGTTAATAAATTTAATATAGGTTGCGGGGGTCCGGGAGCGGCGGTTTAGGGGTTAAACTATTTATTTAGTTGCGGCAAGGTGCGGGATCGGCAGGATAGGGGTTAATAACTTTATTATAGAGGGCTGCGGTATAGGGGGGGCAGGATAGGGGTTACTAGGTATAATGTAGGTGGCGTTGGGCTCCGGGAGCGGCGGTTTAGGGGTTAATATGTATAGAGTAGCTTGCGGTGGGCTCCGGGAGCGGCGGTTTAGGGGTTAACATATTTATTATAGTGTCGGTGGGCTCCGGGAGTGGCGGTTTAGGGGTTAATACATATATTATAGTTGCGGTGGGCTCCGGGAGCGGCGGTTTAGGGGTTAATATGCATAGAGTAGCTTGCGGTGGGCTCCGGGAGCGGCAGTTTAGGGGTTAATACATATATTATAGTTGCGGTGGGCTCCGGGAGCGGCGGTTTAGGGGGTAATAACTTTATTTAGTTGCGGAGGTGTAGGGGGGGCAGATTAGTGGTGTTTAGACACGGGGTACATATTAGGGTGTTAGGTGCAGACATCCCCCATAGGAATCAATGGGATGTCGGGCAGCAGCAAACTTGTACTTTCGCTATGGTCAGACTCCCATTGATTCCTATGGGATCCGCCGCCTCCAGGGTGGCGGATTGAAAACCAGGTACGCTGGGCCGGAAAAGTGCCGAACGTACCTGCAAGTTTTTTGATAACTAGCAAAAGTAGTCAGATTGTGCCGCACTTGTGTGCGAAACATCTGGAGTGACGTAAGAATCGATCTGCGTCGGACTGAGTCCGGCGGATCGAAGCTTACGTCACTAAATTCTACTTTTGCCGGTCTCTAGCCTTTGATAACTAAGGCGAATCAGCCTCGCCACAAATACGCTGCGGAATTCCAGCGTATTTGAGGTTGACGGCTTGATAACTAGGCCCCAATGTGTTCAGCTAAATCACAGAAGTGCAATATTGATAATTTAACAAAGGATACAAAGAGAATAAAGGTAATTTGATAAATTAAGTAAATTCTAAATGTTATGCTCCGCCTGAATCATTTAAGAAAAAAATGTGGGTGATCTGTTACTTTTATCTCTAATCCTCACTGGTTCTAAGCATAAACTAAGCAGTAAGCATTCAGATTTTTTAGACATGAATACAACATTTAAAATATAACATTGCAAATGCACAAACAGATTTGCAGCTCATTATTTTTCATGGTGTAAGGACAAACAGTTAGCATGACTTGCTTATCTTTTTTAATTGTGAGTGGTTTTAACTTGTGTCCATGATTTACTACCTATCTCTATATATGATGACATTTTAAAATATAAAATTGTTAATCAACTTATCAGTACCCTAAATATCTTAAGACAGTGGAAAGCAATGTAAAAGTAAGTTCAAAATCTAAGGATAGTTGAGGCACACACTTTTTGAAGTCATCAATATGCGCTCATACAAATTTTAAAAGAAACTTTAAAAAAAAAAAAAAAAAAAAAAAACCACTGCTCATTTTTGAGCAGAGTGCAGGGACTTAAATTTCTCGGAAGATCATTTGCATAGGAAGTTTGCTTGTGAATACAATTTGCCTTTGTCTGTCTACTTCTAAGTATAATGTCATATGATGAAATATAAAATGCTTAAGCCCTAATTAAAAGACTAGATACCTAAGGAAATAATCATTATAAACTTTATTTTTTAAGTGTTACTAATTAAACTTTATACAGATATGAAAAAATATTTTTAAACCTAAATTTTTTTGGCTTTTTCACCCCATTGCCTTAATAAGTATATCTAGAGACAAAGGGCTCTATTTATCAAGCTCTGTACGGAGCTTAATGGCCCGTGTTTCTGGCGAGTCTTCAGAGTCGCCAGAAACAGCAGTTATGAAGTAGCGGTCACAAATACCGCTGCTCCATAACCTGTCCGCCTGCTCTGAGCAGGCGGACAGACATCGCCGCAATACAACCCGATCGAGTACGATCGGGTTGATTGACACCCCCCTGCCGGCGGCCTATTGGCCGCGAGTCTGCAGGGGGCGGTGTTGCACCAGCAGCTCTTGTGAGCTGCTGTTGCAATGCTGAATATGGCGAGCGTATTGCTCGCCGTATTCAGCGAGGTCTGGCGGACCTGATCCGCACTGTCGGATCAGGTCCGCCAGACCTTGATAAATATGCCCCAAAGAGAAATCAATGTACAGTGACAGAGAGGGCAAAAGATAGTTACAAAACCACTGTCAGTATACTCTTTGCTTTTTTTTCTTTTAACAATATTGCTGGATTATCTTTGATAATTTTTTAATTTCTATTACTTTCTTTTTTAAACGTATTAGAAACACAGCGCCACTGCTATCAAAATGAAAATTCAAGATCATTGCGGGACAATTATAAAAGAAGGGTCCGGAGAGGTACTGCATTCTTTAATAAAGGTGAGACTGCAAACATTCCCTGTAATGTATTCTTTATTGAGTTTGAGCCACTGAAACAACATAGCTTTACCCATCTTGCACATTTTGCGTGCCTATAACCCATGTGGTAAGCAGTTATTAATGTTTGAGATAATTATGTTAGATGATTTTATTTCCTTTATTTTGTCTTTGTAATGCTCGTGGGATATTCCACTATCAAACCAAACTTGACCAGTAGTCTTCTTATCCCGGCGTCAAGCTGGAATGATAGGGAATATCCCAGAGCAGAGAAAGTTTGCAAAATGAGGTAAGCAATACTCACACTATGCAGGGTAGTCTTTGGTGGCAGCAGGTAGGAATCAGCGGTTAGGCAGTTCAAGGGTAAACCACTCGAAAGACTGGAAACAGACAGGATAGTCTTTGACAGCAACAGGCAGGGAATCAGCGGTTAGGCAGTTCAAGGGTAAACCACTTGGAGGACTGGAAACAGACAGGATAGTCTCTGATGGCAATAGGTAGGGAATCCAGTGGTAAGGGTAAACCGGGTAAAGGGTAAACCAATAGAATTATCAGGCAGGCAGAGTTCGGCAACAGAATGGCAATCCAATATGATACATTTTACTCTATACTGGCTAATAAGTGTGAGGTGATGCACATTGCATATTATGTAGAATTTTTGATGCACACATGTTTTATGCATATGTATAAATTGCATTACAGGGATAAATCATACTTCTGTTTCATGTTCTTTAAATAAAATTAATTTTATTGCATAAAAAATAATATTAAAGCTAAAAAGTGTTGCTACTATGTGGTATTTAATACCAACACATTATAATTAGGGATCAGTTGGCTATATTTCATAAAAATAAACTGCAGGTGTCCTATATTATGGTGTGTTATTTTTGCCCTAAGACATGGTGCTTATGTATGTATGTACGTTATCTCATGAAGCTGGATAATATTGTTTGTTCTATAGTAGATCCAATTAAAAGTAAACACATACATCAGCTCACAGTTTTCTTCATTTATTTTAAGCTGACAATCTAATATTTTAACTCTGTGGACTGCAATGCTATTCTTACTTTCAGCACACAAACAGCAAGGCCAATAAAGAAATGTGTTCCTCTCAAAAATGTTATATGAAGTGATATGGGAGCCAATTTATTTTGCTCCAAATGCTGCTATATGTAGCTGTTTCCATGCGAGCCTCCAGGCTCACCGGAAACATAAGTTAAGAAGCAGCAGTCTTAAGATTCCTGCAACTTAACTTGTCCGCCACCTCTAAGGCGGCGGACAGAAATCCACCCAATCGCATAAGATCGGGTTGATTGACACCCCCTGGTAGCGGCTGATTGGACGCAAATCTGCAGGGGGCAGCATTGTAGAAGCATTTCACAAGGAATACTTGTGCAATGATAAATGCTGACAGCATATGCTGTCGGCATTTATCAATGTCTGGCCGACATGATCGATACAGTGGATCATGTCTGCCAGACACATGATAAATCGGCCCCATGGAATCAACTGTTGATGGTGTTTCCATGGCAACATTGTGTTTTAATGTTAAAGCTTTCAATTAGAAAAAAAAAACTGTAGACTTTAATAATGATAGCTTAAACACAATATATTACATTACAATATGCAGTCAATAGTAAATCCATGAATAAAAACAATAACCGTCTCAATATTTCATTGCTAAATCTACAAGAATGAAAATCAATTGTGATGGATTTGACATCACTGCAGTTATCATGGGCATTGCCATGCGATAAATATAAAGAATAATCAATATTTATATTAAAAATAACACAATGTAGAAAAAGCTGCTGTGACATCTGCTATTGTTAAGAGGTTAAAAAAAACATTAAATAGTGCTACCAACAGTCCTCCTATATAGAATTTCAGAAAATATCACCCATTTTTACATTCTCCAATTTATTTTGATTACTACATATTTTTTATTAGTTTAGAGAAGCATGAATTTTTGAGCTGTAACATCAACAACACAGGCTAGCAGCTACTGCCAAGTGGAACCCCACTCTTAAATGTAAGGGGGTTATAAAATCCTCTTAAAAGGGCCCAAACCCCTCAAAATAGAACCAAAGCTAAGTGGTAAGCTAAGTATATTAGAATTGTATAGGTTGAACACGATGGAATTCGGTCTTTTCAACCTCATCTACTATGTTACTATGTATTTATTATTATTTAGACAATTAGCTAGCAGCTGGAATGACAAAGAATCATATTTTTGAAAAATTAGGAATGCTGCATTCAGATAAAGAGTGTCTGTCTCTGTGTTGTCGGGCAACTTAAGGGATGTTGTTCTAAATGCCTATGGTTCTATCAGGATTATCATTGTTGCCATGCTGATCATCATTTGAGAGCCACCTAGGCATGTGCTACCTCCTTTGAACGAGGGGCTTCTCCTTTAAAAAAAAATAATAAAAAAATAATAACTTTCTCCATTTTAGTGCTTTGGGTCACTGATATCCTTTTTATAAACTAGAGCACCATAGGCATCTAGTAAACAGATTATTGCATTTTATATGGTAATCAACTTCTATCTAAGAGTAAATCCTTTTTTCAGGTGTGGGGTTTTGAATGCATGTGTTGTATGCTGTTTTTATGGTATAGTGGCTTATTTAGAACCACTGCTTCCCATACAGTAAATACATTAGGCTGGTGATCGACATCCATACCATGGTGATACATCATACCCCTCTAGTTAAATCAGAGGGGGGGAAGGGGCTCTCTAGTAGCCAATATTCTTGACATCTAGAAATCATCTAGTTTCTAGAGGGTTAGGTGATTACCATTTTTAATGGGGATTACCTGCATCCTGGATGGACAAGCATGTGCAGTGTTTTTTTTACTTGTAAGTACAGTATTTTCATAAGCTACTACAAGGAGTTGTGTCATCCCCCCCCCCCCCATATGTGCAGATTAGCACTTTTATTCAGTTATTAATGTATATTATTTTTGTAACAGCACTATCATTATCAAGACAGAATGGATTATGCAGCAGATGGGGTAACTTCCATTTCAAGACGTTTGATGGAAAGATCTACCGTTTTCCAGGGCAATGTAATTACCTTTTTGCCTCAGATTGTGGGAGCCATTTTGAAGATTTCAATATCCAGATTCAACAGTCGGTTGTGAATCAACTTCCAACAATCACTCAAATTTCTGTAAAGATCCAAGGTCTTGTCTTTGAACTTATAGATCATCATCCTACTCTCGACGGGGAAAAGTGAGTTTTCTACTAGTTAAAGGGACATTAGAAACTAAATAAATGCTAGACAGAATGATGCATTCAAAGAAAAGATTAGTCTGAGAATAACATGTAGATGTATTTTTAAAGTTTCATTAGTGTAAATTAAATAAGTGTAATGTTGTAGTGTCTATAAAACAATGGGAGCTGCCATGTTGTAACTTAGGTTACCTTCTCTGCTGTGGCCAATTAGAGACAGTTATAAATAGGTTAGTAGAGTGTGCAGCCAATTGCTATGTGGAATATAATAGTGTTCTGCACTTCAATTTCTAATAGGAACAGAAAAGCTCACAATTTCTGAATGGAATTACATGGAAATGGGACAAAATAAATAATTAAAGTATATTGCAGAGTTTATATATATATATATATATATATATATATACATACGTATATATATATATATATATATATATATATATATATACACATAAATATATATATGTATTTATATATATATATATATATATATACACACTAGTCCTAAAGCCCATGTACACAGGCTATTTTTTGCAGTACAGCGGTCCCACCCCTTGCTCTCTCTCTATCCCCCTCTCTTTTGTTCTCTCTTTCTCCCCCCTCTCTTTTACTCGCTCTTTCCCCCCTCTCTTTTGCTCTCTCTCTCCCCCCTCTCTTTTGCTCTCTCTCTCCCACCTCTCTTTTGCTCTCTCTCACCCCCTTTTGCTGTCTCTCTCCCTCTCTTTTGCTCTCTCTCCCCCTCTTTTGCTGTCTCTCTCTCTCTTTTGCTCTCTCTCTTCCCCCTCTCGTTTGCTTTCTCTCCTCTCATTTGCTCTCTCTTTCCTCTCGTTTGCTGTCTATCTCCCTCTCTTTGTGCTCTCTCCCCCTCTCTTTTGCGCTCTCTCCCCCTTTCTTTTGCTCTCTCTCCCCCTCTCTTTTGCGCTCTCTCCCCCTCTCTTTTTTGCTCTCTCCCCCTCTTTTTTGTGCTCTCTCCCCCTCTCTTTTGTGCTCTATCCTCCCTCTCTATTTTGCTCTCTCCCCCTCTCTTTTGTGCTCTCTCCCCCCTCTCTTTTGTGCTCTCTCCCCCCTCTCTTTTGTGCTCTCTCCCCCCTCTCTTTTGTGCTCTCTCCCCCTCTCTTTTGTGCTCTCTCCCCCTCTCTTTTGTGCTCTCTCCCCCTCTCTTTTGTGCTCTCTCCTCCTCTCTTTTGTGCTCTCTCCCCCTCTCTTTTGTGCTCTCTCCCCCTCTCTTTTTCTCTTTCTCCCCCCTCTTTTTTATGCTCTCTCCCCCCTCTCTTTTGTGCTCTCTCCCCCCTCTTTTTTGTGCATTCTCCCCCTCTCTTTTGCTGTCTCTCTCCCTCTCTTTATCCCCCCTCTTCTGCTCTCTATATCCCCCCTCTCTTTAGAGCTCTCTGTCTCTCGGCAGTCGGCCCTGGCATCTGGCCCCGCCCTGCTCCGCCCAGCCCTGCCCACGCCACGCCCGCCCACATCTACATCACACCCACCCGGCCACGCCCACTCCACCACACGCCAGATGCCAGGTCAGTTGGAAGGCCAGGTGAGTTTGTCCTCGCGCGCAGACTCTACTGTGCATGACAGCTTCGGACAAACACACTGCCTTTTATTATATAGGATATATATGTTTATGATTTTTTATTACCATCTCAAAGTGTACAATACAAAACAATCAGGTTTGACATAAATTATATATTTATAATATATGTTTGGAACTGATATGTCAAAGATGAATCCTCTTCTTCTATTCTTATGACAACTTAGTTCTATTATTTTTTGAAAATCATTAAAAAGGGACATTAAACCCTAAATTTATCTTGCATGATTCAGATAGAGCAGGCAATTTTGATCAACTTTCTAATTTACTTCTATTATCAAATTTTCTTCATTCTTATGGTATCCTTTTGTTGAAAGGCATGGGGTAAAACTCGGGTGTGTGCACGTATCTGTAGCACTATATGACAACAGTTTTGCAAATATGTTCTACTTTTGCAAGAGCACTAGATAGCAGCACTAATTCCTGCATCAAAGTGCTCCAAACGTGCACGCCACCTACTTAGGTATCTCTTTAACATTATTGAAACAAAACTTTTGGGTTGCATGACAGTAAAGTCATTTTTTTTTTCTTTCAACATTCAGATAGGGCATTCAATTTTAAACCACTTTACAATTTACTTCTATAATCAAATTATCCATGTTTTCTTTGTACCCTTTGCTGAAAAGCATACCTAGGTATGATCAAGAGCAGCAATGCACTACTATAAGCTTGTTACTGATTGGTGGTTGTATTTATATGCCTGTTGTCTTTAGCTGACCAGATGTATTCAGCTCAATAGTTTATTGTTGCTGCTTCAACAAGGGATAGCAAGACAATTATGAATATTTAACAATAGAAGTAAATTAGAAAATTTAATAAAACTGTATTCTCTATCTAATTCAATAAATAAATGCTGTGGGTTCCATGTCCCTTTAATATATAAAATTGTAATTTTCTTTGCACAGGTTGGATCTCCCTTTCAGCCAGAGAGGCATCCAGATTGAAAAATCAAACAACAATCTTAAAATATTATCTAAATTGATGTTGATCCTTACATGGTATAGCGATGACAGTGTACATGTAAGTAAACATACTGTTATTATTAATCATAGAAATACTCCTGAAATGTCGTAATACTAAATAGTTGTTGCTTTAGCTCTAAAGTGGATTAAAGTGATGGTAATTTCTCCCCTTTATAAAATCAGATTTATTTATTTATAAAATATTTTACCAGGAAGGATACATTGAGATTTCTCTCATTTTCAAGTATGTCCTGGGTCCACAAAACATTGCATTGATACAATAGGGTACAATAAAATACAAAAACAATCGGTTAGATTTAGAGTTCTGCGGCCAAAGGGGTGCGTCAGCTACGCGTGCTTTTTTTTCCCCCACACCTTTAAAATACTGCTGGTATTTAGAGTTCACAGAAGGGCTGCGTTAGGCTCCAAAAAGGGAGCGTACAGGCATAATTACTGCCACTGCAACTCTCAATACCAGCGGTGCTTACGGACGCGGCCAGCTTAAAAAACGTGCTCGTGCACGATTCCCCCATAGGAAACAATGGGGCTGTTTGAGCTGAAAAAAAAAGCAGCGTTCAGCTCCTAACGCAGCCCCATTGTTTCCTATGGGGAAACACTTCCTATGCCTGCACCTAACACCCTAACATGTACCCTGAGTCTAAACACCCCTAACCTTACACTTATTAACCCCTAATCTGCCGCCCCCGCTGTCGCTGACCCCTGCATATTATTATTAACCCCTAATCTGCCGCTCCGTACACCGCCGCAACCTACGTTATCCCTATGAACCCCTAATCTGCTGCCCCTAACCCCCGCCGACCCCTATATTATATTTATTACCCCCTAATCTGCCCCCCCCAACGTCGCCGCTACCTACCTACAATTATTAACCCCTAATCTGCCGACCGGACCTCACCGCTACTCTAATAAATATATTAACCCCTAAAGCTAAGTCTAACCCTAACCCTAACACCCCCCCCCCTAAGTTAAATATAATTTTTATCTAACGAAATTAAATAAATCTTATTAAATAAATTATTCCTATTTAAAGCTAAATACTTACCTGTAAAATAAACCCTAATATAGCTACAATATAAATAATAATTATATTGTAGCTATTTTAGGATTAATATTTATTTTACAGGCAACTTTGTATTTATTTTAACCAGGTACAATAGCTATTAAATAGTTATTAACTATTTAATAGCTACCTAATTAAAATAATTACAAAATTACCTGTAAAATAAATCCTAACCTAAGTTACAATTAAACCTAACACTACACTATCAATAAATAAATTAAATACAAATACCTACAAATAAATACAAATAAATACACTAACTAAAGTACAAAAAATAAAAAAAGAACTAAGTTACAAAAAATAAAAAAATAATTTACAAACATTATAAAAATATTACAACAATTTTAAGCTAATTACACCTACTCTAAGCCCCCTAATAAAATAACAAAGCCCCCCAAAATAAAAAAAATGCCCTACCCTATTCTAAAATAAAAATTGAAAATCTCTTTTACCTTACCAGCCCTTAAAAGGGCCTTTTGCTGGGCATGCCCCAAAGAATTCTGCTCTTTTGACTGTAAAAAACCCCCATACAATACCCCCCCCCAACATTACAACCCACCACCCACATACCCCTAATCTAACCCAAACCCTCCTTAAATAAACCTAACACTAAGCCCCTGAAGATCTTCCTACCTTGTCTTCACCACGCTGGGTATCACCGATCCGTCCAGAAGAGGGTCCGAAGTCTTCCTCCTATTCGGGCGATGTCTTCATCCAAGCAGGGGCTGCAGAGGTCCATCATCCGGCTGAAGTCTTCATCCAAGCGGGGGCTGAAGAGGTCCATCATCCGGCTGAAGTCTTCTATCAAGCGGCATCTTCAATCTTCTTTCTTCCGGGCTCCATCTTCATCCCGCCGACGCGGAACATCCTTCCTCCACGACGAACTCACGACGAATGAAGGTTCCTTTAAGGGACGTCATCCAAGATGGCGTCCCTCAAATTCCGATTGGCTGATAAGATTCTATCAGCCAATCGGAATTAAGGTAGGAAAATTCTGATTGGCTGATGGAATCAGCCAATCAGATTCAAGTTCAATCCGATTGGCTGATTGGATCAGCCAATCAGATTGAGCTCGCATTCTATTGGCTGTTCCGATCAGCCAGTAGAATGCGAGCTCAATCTGATTGGCTGATCCAATCAGCCAATCGGATTGAACTTGAATCTGATTGGCTGATTCAATCAGCCAATCAGAATTTTCCTACCTTAATTCCGATTGGCTGATAGAATCCTATAAGCCAATCAGAATTCGAGGGACACCATCTTGGATGACGTCCCTTAAAGGAACCTTCATTCGTCTGGAGTTCGTCTGGAGTTTGCATAGATTACTGTGTCGTCTGCGTACATGTGTGCAGTTGAGGATTTGCAGACATTTGGCAGATCATTTATAAATAATGTGAATAGTAGGGGGCCGAGAATGGAACCTTGGAGAAAACCACACGTGACTGTGAGAGGGAGGGAGTCGCTGTCAGAAATGGAGAAATACTGTGATTGATCCGATACATATGATCGAAACCAGGTTAGCGGACGATCATCAATACCTGAGTTTTTTAGTTTGAGCAGTAGTATGTCGTTGTCTACTGTGTCAAATGCCTTTGCAAAATCAAGAAAAATAGATTGTGATTGTGAGTGATTCGAGCGAAAATCCAATTGAACAGGGGTCATATAGCTAGATTGTTGGTAATACTCACATAGTTATGTATGGACGCATTTTTCTAAGATTTTTGACAATACTGGGAGCAATGATATTGGTTGATAGTTAGTAACCATGGTTAACTCACCACTTTTAAGGATAGGCACTACTCTTGCAGTCTTCCAAAGTTTGGGTATGTATCCAGGCACCAAGGATTTGTTAATTAGGGTTGTGACAGGTTTAGCAATTGCTGGCGCACTGAGCTTCATCAGCATTGCTGGGATTTGATCGGGTCCAGACTGGTTTTTCATTTTTAGATTATTATGGTGTTTCTTAATTACATTGATGGATACAGGTCTAAAATTGAACTTTTCTATATTGGGTCTTTGTAGATTTAGTGCGGCCTGATCCACATTTGTAGTTTCAGGATGTGAGTCATTTATTAGTTTGTCAATCAAGGTGGTGGGGCATCTGACAAAATAATTGTTAAAGGCATTTACTACTTCTAAGGGAAGTTGCAGGGTTTGGTTGTCCACTTTGACAGTGGAGGGTTGGGAGTGGATTGGGGGAGTGTGTAAGTTATTTATGATTTTCCAAAACTTTTTAGGGTTTGATATGTTATTTTTCAGATTTTCACAGAAATATTGGGCCTTCACCAATTTTGTTTGTTTAGTGCATATATTTCGCAATTTTCTATATACTCAGTGATCGTTCATAGAGCAAGTATGCTTGAACTTTGACCACAATGAATCCCGAAACTGGTACAGTTGAATGAGGTCAGCTGTGATCCAATTCATATGCGCTCCTTTTACTCTCACCTTACGCAGCGGTGCATGCAAATTCCAAACTAGTAGGAGTTCGGACTGAAGGAATCTGAAATTAGGTTTAATCTGTGCCAGGGAAAGTTCTTGATGTCATTTAGAAATGATTGAAGATTAGATATTTTGAAGGATCTCGTGATTTTAACCTTGGGAGAGGATTTAGTAGCCCTTATTTTACGCACGCAGTATACTAAGCAGTGGTCACTGAAACTGTTAGGGAGAACACCTGCCTTCTGGATTCGGTCAGGGGAAGTGGACATAATCCAATCGAGGAGGGTTTGGTTTTGGCTTTTAATGTTCATGCGAGTTGGGGAGGAGATTAATTGCATTAGCTGCAAAGTCTTAAATGGTGAACAATAACTATTGTTTTAGGATTCAGCCAATCAATATTAAAATCTCCAAAGACCAAAATTTTGCTTTTTGTGTCTTGAGCTATGGTTTGACTAAGGAGATGGGCTATGTCAGAAAGGGAATGCACAGGGGAGCTGGGTGGGCAGTAGATTGCTGCAACAATGATTGATTTACTGCACAGGATCTCAATTGTGCCAGAAAGGAAATCAACAGTGGCAGGAAAACTAGATTTTTGTAAGGGGGTAAACTTTATGGAAATGTCAACATAAATTACAATGCCGCCTCCTCTTTTTGCTCTGTCATTTCTATGGCATGAATACCCATGTATAGCAATGGCAGAGTCAGGTATTTTTGCGGTTAGCCACGATTCAGAGATCACAATGATTTTTGGGCTTGTAATGTGAACACCATGCTTGCAGTGCATCGATTTTTGGTAGTAAGCTGCAGATATTACAGTGCACAAAGGAGAGGCCTTTTTTACCTGGAAGGCTAGGAATGGAATTCGTTGGGGGACCAGGGTTAGACTCTACATCATTTGCAAGAGCAAGTAACATAAGGAATAGGAATTTGGACATAATTTTTGATTGGCCATAAAGTGAATGGGATACTTTATAATTTTGTGAGGTGGGGGTAGGGGGACTGTTTTTTATAACTCTCCACCAGCACTCGGCAGATAAGTTATGGCAAAAGAGCAGGCCATGGTGTATGATAATTTGTTTTCCAGTTAGAGGTGTGTGCTTATGGCGGTAGTGATGTGAACAAAATTGGAGTGAGAAAAGGGTTATCACGAATAATAGTATGGTAATATTTGGATTCATGTTAGTGGTATGAGGTGTGTAGATGAAAATAAAAACACAAATAGTAAAAAATAAAAAATAAATAAAAAAAGATCCGGAATGTTAGTGATATTTTAGATGAAGTTTAATTAATCAGTTGTAACGAAGATGCGCTATAACCTACTTTTTAATATTGATATTAAATTAAAATTCCCTGCACTCTGCCACCCACTTCAAAAGTTAATTTTTCTATGAGCTAAAGGTTTGAATTGTTCTCCAATTAGAGCTCTAGCTACAACAAAAGTGCCATATGGGGAGAATGCTGATTGGAGAACAATTCAAACCTTTAACTCACAGAAAAAATTACTTTTGAAGGGTGGCAGAGCGTGGGGTATTTTAACTTCATATCTATATTAAAGATTAAGTTATAGCGCAGCTTCATTACAACTGATAAATTAAACTCAATCTAAAATATCACTAATATTCCAGATCTGATTTTAAAAATGGGAGAGTTTACCATCACTTTAATTGATATATTTAAATAATGTTTAATATAAATTGCAGTTTTACTAATTTAGTATATCAGCTTTTCTGCAATTTACTAATTTGTTTCAACAATTTTTTTTAACTTTTAGCTTACTCTCGATAAAAAATATATGGGCAAGATATGTGGCCTCTGCGCTGATTATGATGGTGATCCCAATACTGAATTTGTGCATAAAGGTAAGTGAATCTACACAGGTTATTTTTTTATTTATTATTATAATGCTTCAAGGGACAGTAAAGTCAAAACTTCTATTATCTATTTTACTTTGTTCTGTTGGTATCCTTTGTTAAAAGGGATACATAGGTAGGCTCAAAAGCAGCAATGCAGTATTGGCAGCTACATATGCCTCTTGTTATTGGCTCACTGAATGTAGCCACCAATCAGCAAGCACTACCCAGGGTGCTGAACCAAAAATGGGTCGGCTCCTAAGCTTACATTCCTGCTTTTCAAATAAAGATACCAAGAGAACGAAGAAAAAATTAAATCAGGAGTAAACTATCAATGCGGCAACCTGATTACATTTGCTGTGTTAAATACGCTCTCTGTACATTGCTGACATAAATCTCCATTCAACGTCTTTATTTATAAAAAAAAACCTGCTAAATTCACGCACGTCAAGTATGACGTGAAGAGCATTGTACTGTTGATAAATATGAAGCATCAATGGCACAGATTTCACTATTTATCAAGTAATCTACCCAGAATTGTGTATGATTCTTATCACATGTCCATCACGCAACTTGTGTTTTCATACAGTGTTTACACTGTACACCATTTTACTTACAACATTTCTTTCTTGTCCATGAATAAGAACAGTTCTTTAAGGTAGTATTTAGTTGATTAATATAAAATATATTTTTTTAATGACTGTATGAGAGTACAAAGTATAAATTGACCCCATAATATCCAGAATTTAAAAAAATATACATTATAAAAGGGATATGGTTTATTGAACATTTTTATGTGTATAATTAAAAAGAAACATCTTTTTTTGTTTTGTTTTCCAGGAAAAATGCTACAGCCTCTTGACTTTGGAAACCTGCAAAAACTTAGAAAACCTGAACAAACATGTGAAGACCCAAAACCAGAACTAGAGATAAGAGGAAAATGCCTTATTTATGTAAGAAAATAGTTATAGAAAAGAATTAAATGATTTGTTAGCCTCTTAATATCAATAAATCCGGTATTTTTTTTTTTTTTTTTTGCTCTCTCTCTTTCTCATTACACAATAAAAAAGTGTACACACCTTCTAATTATTAAGTTCATGTGTTTCAACCACACCCATTGCTAACAGGTGTATAAAATAAAAAACATAGCCATGAAATCTCCATAGACAAGCATTGGCTGTTCAATGAGTGGTACAGAAGAGCACAGTGATTTTAAATGTGGCACTGTCATAGGATGCCACTTTTGTCACAAGTAAGTTTGTGAAATGTGTGTCCTACTAGATGTTCCCTGGTTAACTGCAAATGCTATTATTGTAAAGTGGATACATCTAGGATCAACAACAGCCCAGCTACAAAGTGGTACCACCATGCAAACTCATATAGCGGGGCTTCCAAGTACTGAAGTCCATAGCACGTAAACATTTCTATCATCTGCTGCATCATTTAAAAAGTTCCAAATTGCCTCTGGAAGCATTATCAGCACAAGAAAAGTGTATAAGGAGCTTTATGACATGGGTTTCCATTGGTGAGCAGATGTACCCAAGCCTTATATTAACATATGTGATACCAAGTATTGTCTGGTGTTGTGTAAAGCATGCCACAACTAGACTATAAAGCAGTAGCAATATGTTCTCTTGAGTGATGAATCATGCTTCATTATATGACAGCTAATGGAAGAATCTGGGTTTGGCAGAAGCCAGGAGAACACTACCTGGATTGCATAGTGCATACCATAAAATTTGATGGAGGAGGTATAATAGTGTGGAGCTGTTTCAGGGTTTGGGCTAGGCGAACATATGCGATGTTCGATCCGCTCCCTATGTGTCATCATTGAGGAAATTTTGACCCTGTATCTCACAGCCTTTTGACACATTTGAGCCAATCAGCAGCAGACAATCCCTCACAGACCCTCCCAGCTCCTTGGCAACAGCCATTTTAGATTCTTTACAATCTTGCTTTCTTAGGCCTAGATTTGGAGTTCGGCGGTAGCCGTCAAAACCAGCGTTAGAGGCTCCTAACGCTGGTTTTGGCCGCCCGCTGGTATTTGGAGTCAGTGATTAAAGGGTCTAACGCTCACTTTTCAGCCGCGACTTTTCCATACCGCAGATCCCCCTACGCCATTTGCGTATCCTATCTTTTCAATGGGATCTTTCTAACGCTGGTATTTAGAGTCGTTTCTGAAGTGAGCGTTAGAGCTCTAACGACAAAATTCCAGCCGCCTGAAAAAAGCAGGAGTTAAGAGCTTTCTGGCTAACGCCGGTTCATAAAGCTCTTAACTACTGTACCCTAAAGTACACTAACACCCATAAACTACCTATGTACCCCTAAACCGAGCTCCCCCCACATCGCCGCCACTCGATTTAAATTTTTAACCCCTAATCTGCCGACCGCCACCTACGTTATACTTATGTACCCCTAATCTGCTGCCCCTAACCCCGCCGACCCCTGTATTACATTTATTAACCCCTAACCTGCCCCCCACAACGTCGCCGCCAGCTACTTAAAATAATTAACCCCTAATCTTCCGACCGCAAAGCGCCGCCACCTACGTTATCCTTATGTACCCCTAATCTGCTACCCCTAACACCGCCGACCCCTATATTATATTTATTAACCCCTAATCTGCCCCCCTCAACGTCGCCGACACCTGCCTACACTTATTAACCCCTAATCTGCCGAGCGGACCTTAGTGCTACTATAATAAAGTTATTAACCCCTAACCCGCCTCACTAACCCTATCATAAATAGTATTAACCCCTAATCTGCCCTCCCTAACATCGCCGACACCTACCTTCAATTATTAACCCCTAATCTGCCGAGCGGACCTCACCGCTACTATAATAAATGTATTAACCCCTAAAGCTAAGTCTAACCCTAACACTAACACCCCCCCTAAATTAAATATAATTTTAATCTAACGAAATAAATTAACTCTTATTAAATAACTTATTCCTATTTAAAGCTAAATACTTACCTGTAAAATAAATCCTAATATAGCTACAATATAAATTATAATTATATTATAGCTATTTTAGGATTAATATTTATTTTACAGGCAACTTTGTAATTATTTTAACCAGGTACAATAGCTATTAAATAGTTAAGAACTATTTAATAGCTACCTAGTTAAAATAATAACAAATTTACCTGTAAAATAAATCCTAACCTAAGATATAATTAAACCTAACACTACCCTATCAATAAATTAATTAAATAAACTACCTACAATTACCTACAATTAACCTAACACTACACTATCAATAAATTAATTAAACACAATTGCTACAAATAAATACAATTAAATAAACTAGCTAAAGAACAAAAAATAAAAAAGAACTAAGTTACAAAAAATAATAAAATATTTACAAACATAAGAAAAATATTACAACAATTTTAAACTAATTACACCTACTCTAAGCCCCCTAATAAAATAACAAAGCCCCCCAAAATAAAAAATTCCCTACCCTATTCTAAATTAAAAAAGTTACAAGCTCTTTTACCTTACCAGCCCTGAACAGGGCCCTTTGCGGGGCATGCCCCAAGGATTTCAGCTCTTTTGCCTGTAAAAAAAAACATACCATACCCCCCCCCCCAACATTACAACCCACCACCCACATACCCCTAATCTAACCCAAACCCCCCTTAAATAAACCTAACACTAAGCCCCTGAAGATCTTCCTACCTTGTCTTCACCATACCAGGTTCACCGATCCGTCCTGGCTCCAACATCTTCATCCAACCCAAGCGGGGGTTGGCGATCCATCATCCGGTGCTGAAGAGGTCCAGAAGAGGCTCCAAAGTCTTCCTCCTATCCGGCAAGAAGAGGACATCCGGACCGGCAAACATCTTCTCCAAGCGGCATCTTCAATCTTCTTCCATCCAGTGCGGAGCGGGTCCATCTTGAAGCAGGCGACGCGGATCCATCCTCTTCTTCCGTTGTCTCCCGACGAATGACGGTTCCTTTAAGGGACGTCATCCAAGATGGCGTCCCTCGAATTCCGATTGGCTGATAGGATTCTATCAGCCAATCGGAATTAAGGTAGGAATTTTCTGATTGGCTGATGGAATCAGCCAATCAGAATCAAGTTCAATCCGATTGGCTGATCCAATCAGCCAATCAGATTGAGCTCGCATTCTATTGGCTGATCGGAAAAGCCAATAGAATGCGAGCTCAATCTGATTGGCTGATTGGATCAGCCAATCGGATTGAACTTGATTCTGATTGGCTGATTCCATCAGCCAATCAGAAAATTCCTACCTTAATTCCGATTGGCTGATAGAATCCTATCAGCCAATCGGAATTCGAGGGACGCCATCTTGGATGACGTCCCTTAAAGGAACCGTCATTCGTCGGGAGACAACGGAAGAAGAGGATGGATCCGCGTCGCCTGCTTCAAGATGGACCCGCTCCGCACCGGATGGAAGAAGATTGAAGATGCCGCTTGGAGAAGATGTTTGCCGGTCCGGATGTCCTCTTCTTGCCGGATAGGAGGAAGACTTTGGAGCCTCTTCTGGACCTCTTCAGCACCGGATGATGGATCGCCAACCCCCGCTTGGGTTGGATGAAGATGTTGGAGCCAGGACGGATCGGTGAACCTGGTATGGTGAAGACAAGGTAGGAAGATCTTCAGGGGCTTAGTGTTAGGTTTATTTAAGGGGGGTTTGGGTTAGATTAGGGGTATGTGGGTGGTGGGTTGTAATGTTGGGGGGGGGGTATGGTATGTTTTTTTTTACAGGCAAAAGAGCTGAAATCCTTGGGGCATGCCCCGCAAAGGGCCCTGTTCAGGGCTGGTAAGGTAAAAGAGCTTGTAACTTTTTTAATTTAGAATAGGGTAGGGAATTTTTTATTTTGGGGGGCTTTGTTATTTTATTAGGGGGCTTAGAGTAGGTGTAATTAGTTTAAAATTGTTGTAATATTTTTCTTATGTTTGTAAATATTTTATTATTTTTTGTAACAGTTCTTTTTTATTTTTTGTACTTTAGCTAGTTTATTTAATTGTATTTATTTGTAGCAATTGTGTTTAATTAATTTATTGATAGTGTAGTGTTAGGTTAATTGTAGGTAATTGTAGGTAGTTTATTTAATTAATTTATTGATAGGGTAGTGTTAGGTTTAATTATATCTTAGGTTAGGATTTATTTTACAGGTAAATTTGTTATTATTTTAACTAGGTAGCTATTAAATAGTTCTTAACTATTTAATAGCTATTGTACCTGGTTAAAATAATTACAAAGTTGCCTGTAAAATAAATATTAATCCTAAAATAGCTATAATATAATTATAATTTATATTGTAGCTATATTAGGATTTATTTTACAGGTAAGTATTTAGCTTTAAATAGGAATAAGTTATTTAATAAGAGTTAATTTATTTCGTTAGATGTAAATTATATTTAATTTTATGGGGGTGTTAGTATTAGGGTTAGACTTAGCTTTAGGGGTTAATACATTTATTAGAGTAGCGGTGAGCTCCGGTCGTCAGATTAGGGGTTAATAATTGAAGGTAGGTGTCGGCGATGTTAGGGAGGGCAGATTAGGGGTTAATACTATTTATTATAGGGTTAGTGAGGCGGATTAGGGGTTAATAACTTTATTATAGTAGCGCTCAGGTCCGCTCGGCAGATTAGGAGTTAATAAGTGTAGGCAGGTGTCGGCGACGTTGAGGGGGGCAGATTAGGGGTTAATAAATATAATATAGGGGTCGGCGATGTTAGGGCAGCAGATTAGGGGTACATAGGGATAACGTAGGTTGCGGCGGTTTACGGAGCGGCAGATTAGGGGTTAAAAAAAATATGCAGGGGTCAGCGATAGCGGGGGGCGGCAGATTAGGGGTTAATAAGTGTAAGGTTAGGGGTGTTTAGACTCGGGGTACATGTTAGAGTGTTAGGTGCAGACGTAGGAAGTGTTTCCCCATAGGAAACAATGGGGCTGCGTTAGGAGCTGAACGCTGCTTTTTTGCAGGTGTTAGGTTTTTTTTCAGCTCAAACAGCCCCATTGTTTCCTATGGGAGAATCGTGCACAAGCACGTTTTTGAGGCCGGCCGCGTCCGTAAGCAACTCTGGTATCGAGAGTTGCATTTGCGGTAAAAATGCTCTACGCTCCTTTTTTGGAGCCTAACGCAGCATTTGTTTAAACTCTCGATACCAGAGTTAAATTTATGGTGCGGCCAGAAAAAAGCCCGCGGAGCGTTAACAGCCCTTTTACCGCCGAACTCCAAATCTAGGCCTAAGTGAGAGGAGCTTTAGTGTTGCTGCTGCTGACATTATAGGGAAATAGATAGCTAGGCTAGTGTATTTAGTGTCCACTACAGTCCTGAAGGACTCATCTAATCTCTGCTGTAAGGACAGCACCCCAAAAAGCCCTTTTTAGTGCTATAACTTCAGTCTTTTTTTTTTATTATTTGTAATATTATTTGCATTTGCCTGGCTTTCAGCCTGTGTGTGAGGCTCACAGCATATACTGTGATTAGTGCCACCACTGATAACTGCTTAACATTAGTGTAAATTTAAACAACAAAACTTTTAAATCATTTTGCTAGTGTAATCTAATTTAATTTTCTATCAGGCCTGTGTGTCAGGCTTACACAGCATATACTGTGGTTAATTGCTCTGTGCCAGCCACCACTCATATCTGCTTAACATTAGTGTAAATTTAAACAACAAAACTTTTAAATCATTTTGCTAGTGTAATCTAATTTCATTTTCCATCAGGCCTGTGTGTCAGGCCCACATCATATAGTGTGATTAATAGCTCTTTTTTCCACCACTTATATCTGGTGTAACATTAGTGTAATTTTTTTAAACATTTTTTTTTTTTAACATCAGTCCTCTTCTAGTGTTATTTCATTTTAATTGCCAAGACAGCCTGGCTGCCATTAGTGCCAGCCTGTGTGTCAAGCTGCCAGCATATAATGTGCCTACTTCCATCCTCAGTGCCAGTCCACCACTCCTATCTGGTGTAACATTAGTTTACATTTTGTAAAAAAAAACCCTTTTACATCAGTCTTCTAGTGTTATTTAATTTTAGTTGCCAGGCCAGCCTGCCACTAGTGCCAGCCTGTGTGTCAGGCTGCCAGCACATACTGTGCCTACTTCTATCATGAGTGCCATCACTCCTATCTGTTGTAACATTAGTGTAACTTTTAAAAAAAAAAAAAAAAACTTTTACATCAGTCTGCTATTGTTATTTAATTGCAGTTGCCTGTCTGCCAGCGTGTGTGTCAGGCCCACTTTCCAACTAGTGCCACAAATCATATTTGTTATAACAGTAGTGTAAATATTTAAAATAAAAACTTTTTTGACTGTGAATCATCAGTCTGCTAGTGCAATTGAATTGCAGTTGCCTGCCTGCCAGCGTTTGTGCCAGGCTCCCTTGCCAACTAGTGCCACCAATCATATTTTTTATAACAGTTTTGTAAATATTTAAAATAAAAACTTTTTTGACTGAGAAACATCAGTCATCTAGTGTAATCTAATTGCAGTTGCCTTCCTCCCAGCGTGTGTGCCAGGCCCACTTGCCAACTAGTGCCACCAATCATATTTGTTATAACAGTAGTGTAAATATTTAAAAAATATATTTTTTGACTGTGAAACATCAGTCTGCAAATGTAATCTAATTGAAGTTGCCTTCAATGTATCTATCTATCTATCAAATCTATCTATCTCGTGGTTGTGCAAATGGACTGTTTGCGGTGCATTACACAGGGAGTTTGGTCTGTCACTGTGAAGCGGGCGTAACCCTTACACTACCTGATCGATACAACATCATACCTGATGTTTTAAAGCACGTTATTCCAAACAATTTAGGAATGTTAGGTGATTTAGGCCCTTTATGGGTTAAAACCAGACTCTGCATCAAGTATGTAATTTTCCGTGGGAGTTTTGCCATGGATCCCCCTCCAGCATGCCACAGTCCAGGTGTTAGTGTCCTTGAAAAAACTTTTTCATCACTATTGTGGCCAGAAAGAGTCCTTGTGGGTTTTAAAGTTCGCCTGCCTATTGAAGTCAATGGCGGTTCGCCCGATTTGCTGGTTCGCGAACATTTGCGGAAGTTCGAGTCCGTCGTTCGCGAACCTAAAAATTTAGGTTTGCGACATCACTAATTATATTCCTTTTTTTTACCTGCAGCTGGCCAGCAGCTAAAGTATAACATTTTACACAGCACTTACTCTGGTGAGTAGTTGAGGAAATTGTGAGGTAAAATACCTTCCTTTTTTACATAGAGATTCTCAGGTGATATTTTCTTGTCAGCTTTTTACAGTTATGCTGCATCACTTTCAAGTGATTTAGCATACGAGTATTATGTCCTTTTAATTTGTCATAACTCCAACTAATCTGAACTATTTTCTTATATGTATCATTGACAGAGAATGATGTGTATCAAACTTCTGAGAAATTCTAAATGGTCAAGATGTAACAGACTGGTGAAAGTTGAACCATATATTGACGCATACATGCAAGACATGTGTCTTTGTATATCTTCTACAAAACTCAGTTCATTTTGCTTGTGTAACACCCTGACAGAGTATGCAAGGCAGTGTGCACTTGCTGGAGGAACACCTCCAGACTGGAGAAACCCTGCATTGTGTGGTGAGTATCTTTGGTGAGACTGAATCAAACTGTGGTATAGAAAAATGTATAAATTATAGGTAATTTACCTTTGCATTTTCAATGTTATTAAAATTTGTGCCAACATTTTTAATTGGAGCCTCACTGTACATTACATCACTGTACTGGGAGTGTGTATTGTAATTAGAGTGTATTAAAGGGACACTAATCCCAATTTTTTTCTTTCATGATTCAGATAGAGCATGCAATTTTAAGCAATTTTCTAATTTACTCCTATTATCAATTTTTCTTCATTCTCTTGCTATCTTTATTTAAAAGCAGAGATGTGATGCATAGGATTCGGCCCATTTTTGGTTGGGTTATGCTTGCTTATTGGTGGGTAAATGTAAGCCTCCAATAAGCAAGCACTATCCATGGTGCTGAACCTAAAATGGGCTGGGTGCTAAGATTTACATTCCTTCTTTTAAAGTAAAGATAGCAGGAGAAGGAAGAAAAAATGATAATAGGAGTAAATTAGAAAGTTGCTTAAAATGTCTTGTTCTATCTGAACCATGAAATAAAAAAAAATTGGGTTCATTGTCCCTTTAAATTGTTTTATCTTTTAACCATATAAATGTCATATAATAGTTCAAGGCCTAACTGAGTCCTAACATATGTTGCAACTTCAACATGGTCTTTCAAATTATTCAAAGTCACAGTAAATATAAGTAAAATGATGAAATGTCAGCGTTGTAACCCTGATTTGTAAATAGATATACCAGTGGTACAAGTCCATAAAAACTGGGTGAAACTACATGGTTTGTTCATTCTTCTAATATAACGTTAACAGCCTGTGATAGTTTCATCCTTTCAAATATGTTTGTGCATAGCAAAACTGCGAGAGAATTAATTGCATTGAACAGTAGGTAATGGATAGCTTGGTAAACTAGAGAATAAAAATGTACTCACCAATGTGCGAAAGAAGCAAGCAAGTGGGTAGCATTGTCTGCTGCTAAGGAGCTATCCCAACATGTTGGCCTCTTTTATGTCTCCAAATTAATTATGGCCCAACATTTGGTGTTACTAAGGGTTTAAAACTGCTTAGGCTCTTTCTACTTGGTCATGTGGTGTTCCTGTTGGGTACACATCATGTGATCTAAAGAGACATGCTCTGATAGTGGTGTCCTCTGCAAGGTGTTCTATGGAGGTTTTTCTCATTTTTGCAGAAAGTTTGCTAAGTGCAGGTTATTTACTAAATTGGTAGGCCAAATAAAGGTAATTTACAATTCAAAATGGTTCAGCTGATACATATGGGGAGATTTAATAAGCAGTGGATGCTGCTTTCTCCGTCCGATGTTTCCGGATCACCAGAAACATAAGTTAAGAATCAGCAGTCATAAGACCACTGCTCCTTAACTTGTCCGTCAAATTTCAGGGGGTGGACTACAATCATTCGGATTCAATCTGGATAATTGACACCCCCTGCTAGTGGCCAAATTGTCCGCTGGTGAGCAGAGGGCGACATTGCACAGGCATTTCACTAGAAATGCTTGTACAATGTTAAATGCCAATAGTGTATGCTGTTGACATTTAGCGATGTTGGGCAGACATGATTCGCTACAGCAAATCATGTCCGCCAGACATTTGATAAATTATCCCCCTGGTGTTTTCAAGAGTCTCTTGATGACGATACTATGAATATATATTTTGAATATTTGGTTTAAAAATTGTAACTTGCATATGTTTAGTAAGATAAAAATAATGTGAGACCTTTCTTCTACAGGTAATATCTCGTGTCCAGACAACCTTGTCTTCAAAGAGTGCAGTTCTCCATGTCCATCCACTTGCTCTAATCCAGGAAGACAATTTTTGTGTGATGAGACCTGTATTGCTGGGTGTACATGCCCTAACGGTAAACTCACATGGCTTAGACAATACACCCATACTCATTGATTTTCATTCAAATCCAGTATATTAATTATGAAATATCATTATTGTACTTAGTTTACAAAAGTTAAGGTAAATTGTAAAATAAATTAGTATTTATAACTATGTAATCAAATCTAAAGGTAGAACATTTGTAAAAGTATTGTCCACGTGGTAATTGGGTACAGTAATAACTATTTCATTTGTTGACTTAGGACTATTGTTGGATGATATAACACACAATGGATGTGTTCCCCCTACGAGCTGTTCTTGTGTTTACAACAATCAAGTTTATTCACCAGGAGAATCATATAATTCTTCTTGTTATACTTGGTAAGTATCTTGGTACTTTGCTTCATCAAAAGTAAATATTATTGCCACTCTATCCTGGCAATATAGGTTTGCTTATAATGACATTAAAAGGACAGTAAAGTCAAAATAAACATTTTTAATTCAAACAGGGCATGCAATGTTAAACAACTTTCCAATCTGCTTCTATTATCTAATTTGCTTTGTCCCCTTGGTATCCTTTGTTGGAAAGCATACCTAGGTAGACTCAGGAGTAGCAATGTACTGCTGGGAACTAGCTGCTGATTTGTGGCATGACTCTTGTCTTTGACTCAAATATGTTCAGCAATTTCCCAGTAGTGCATTGATGGTCTTTCAGCAAAGGAAACCAAAAGAATGAAGTAAATCTAATCATAGAAGTACATTGGAAAATTGTTGAAATCTGTATGTACTATCTGAATCATGAAACAAAAACAAACCAAATCAAATAAATAAATAAATAGAGGTTTTATGTCCCTTTAAATACTTCTTGTGCTTTTAAAGAAACATGGTGCATGTCCCACACTCCTTATAGAGGCAAAAAAGCAAATTCTGTAATCTAGGTTTTTAAAGGTGCTGAACATTGCCTTAAAAGTATATTTGACTTGCAGCATTGAGTGGGAGCAGCATAAAGAATGAGATGTTTAATATCACTTTAATCTTCAGGTGAAAAAGGCTTATCTCTTACCCGAGCACTGCATATGCATACTTATTAAATGCACAGTTTAATTTAGTAATACTTCATTCTAAATATTCTTACCAGATTTTATTCCAAAATCAACTGCAATTTAAGAATTCAGCGAAAAATGTCACTAAAGATCAAACATGGATAATAACAGCTTAAACAAAATAACATTCTTTTTTTAAAAATAAAAAAACTGAAAACATAAACAATATAAATTTGAGATTTTACACTCTTCCAATTATACTCTTGATCTCGGATCACTTTATGATGTAAAGTTGTAGGCCAGTTTTTATATGAAATATCATCTGTATATATATATATATATATATATATATATATATATATATATATATATATATATATATATATGGATAATTAACTTCAAATATGCAGATAGTTGGATTAGTCTTCTTTTATTGCGTGATGAAAATTGCTCAAAATTTAAATTACCCACACTGCGGTCCAACATATTCACCAGTAATCCCTTCTTCCTATTGGTGATCATTTTATTAGATGATCTATTACAACCCATTTTTCAACATTTTCTTGTGTTAAATATATAAAAAGCCAACTTCATTTTTAAAATAATAACCCAAAGAAGAGTGTAATTTATCAGTAGAGATTGAATTGGATGAAGTCAATCATAGTGCTATCAAATGAATGTTTCCATAGGAGGAAAAATACATGTGGCATTACTTTGGGGGAGAAAGTCTAGCTTTATAAAAAGATATATAGATGATGTATTGTTTATCTGACAAGATACTACCAATATCTAATACAACCATTTTCTAGACTAAAATTTATCTAAAATTAACAACAGATTTGACTCAATATTGTGTACCAAGATAAAACATAGAAACTCGGTGTAGATGTTGGACAACTGATTCCAACTTCAAATTAATAAAGGCATCTCATAATTTATTAAAGTTTTGAGAAACAATACTGATCTAAAGAGAGGAACCTCACAACTAGAGGAAATGAGCAGGGAATGTTTACAAAGGGTTATAATCCAAAATATCTACAGATAAAGAATAAATATTTAAAATGGACATGAAACTCAAAACTTTTCTTTCATGATTTAGGTAGAACATACAATCTTAAACAACTTTCTAGTTTACTCCTATTATCAAATTTGCTTTATTCCCTTGGTTTTATATGTTGAAGGAGCAGCAATGCACTACTAGTTTCTAACTGAAAACATGGGTGAGCCAATAACAATCAGTATATAAATGCAGCCACCAATTAGCAGCTAGAACCTAGATTCCTTGCTGCTCATGAGTTTACCTAGATAAACCTTTCAGCAAAGGATAACAACAGATGTATTCAAAAAGAAGTCACGCTGAGTCTTAGAAAGTCATATAAACACAAAGTTTATTGGATTAATCCAGCCAGTGTAGATACAGGTCACATTCAGTATATTCCTGACGCGTTTCACTCATGCGTACATGCGCTTCTTTGGAGAAGGAAGCAAATTAAAAAATAGAAGTAAAGTTGTTTACAATTGTATGTTCTGTCTAAATCATGAATGTCTAATTATGACTTTACTGTCCCTTTAATAAAGCCTGCAACAGTATATATTAATGACAATAAAGGACATAAGAAATCTAAAGATAAAAGGTTGATTTTCCTGACAAATTTTAAAGTTGAGCATCTGGATTTCACTTAGATATCAAAGCAAAAGATTGTAATATAAATTGTTCGGTTAGGCGTAGTAATAAAATGCAACACACTTTATTTATTTCACTCTCTTTTTCTTTAATTTTATGAAAATTATGAGTTTTCTAATTCGGAGAAATAACAGAGCATAAAGAAGGCTTCACAAGTCTAACTCTGCAACATATATGTCCCTAACTGGCTTCAGTATAGATTATTAGATAAGAACTGCAAAACAATGGAGATTTTACCAACATAATGTCATAGCTGTGACTACTCCAGAAACAAGTCTGGATTGAATCCGCCTAGCAAGTGGTGGGTGGAATATGGATACTGAAAACAAATGCAGCAAATGGGGTGATATTATATTCCAAAAACCACCCTGCATGTTAGTTTATTGTACGATTACTGAAAAATCTTGTAATTTGTGTTTGTGTGTGTGTCAGGCTTACCGCTCATATTACAAGTTAAAAGTAAACGCAATCCTTTTAGCACAATCATGATTTTAAACTAAAATGATTACTGTGTCCTCAGTTATACTATCTAATAATTATTTAAAAAATATTTCACAAAAAAATTATTAGGGCTCAAAGATATGGTCTCAGGTGTTATAAAAAGGCATATATATATATATATATACACACACATGTCTAAATATGTATATTTATGAGTGTGTATACCCGGACAAGTGCAAACAGATTACTTCTAGTGCAATTAGACTGTCACTGAAAAGGTAATCTCTTCCCCATAGAAGTCAACGGAGAAAAAAAAAGTTGAAAAAAAACTAGAAAAAGAGAAAAAAAAAAAACTAACACCCAACTTGCACGTTCACCCAAACTCATATTCTCGTATGCGCTAACCAGACATATAAATATAAATATTTCACAGTCCAATGTTCCGAACATAGCAGAATATGTTCTATTTATTCACAGATACATATTTTCATATATATCTGATGGTATTTTGGTACAATATCTGTATATATATATATATATATATATATATATATATATATATATATATATATATATACTCTCCAAGAAGCAGGCAGCCCACTGGTCTTTGTAGTAAAACTAGAATTTATTACATCAGTTTAAAAGATAACAAACGTTTCGGCACCGCATTGTGCCTTTGTCAATGTTATACAACAAAAAGTACAAGGACAGAGTGCACCCAAACACCCCAGATCAATTGACATACATTTAAAACAATCCCCTTAAATAGAAGATAGGAAATAACCCCACTTAGCCTTTGCCGCCAATCCTGTTACCTGTTCGTTCAAACAACTGAACGCTACGTCACGCTGACACGCTAGCCGTGCCTAGCGTGATGACGCATAGCACGGCGTTGTCATGGCAACGTCCAAGGCGTTACGTCAACGAATCAGCCAGATACCAGGGGAGCACCAGAGAATAAACTGCGCATGTTCAGAACAACAGAGTTTCTTGAAGCGCAGCCGTTGCTATAGGCAACCAACATAAACAATCCAATTGGTAAGGCAAGAATCGCTCTGGATTTCCCAAAGTAAGTGGCTATGGCGGAGGCAGTAAGGGTGTGCAATCTTGTCATAATCTCCCACCACACATCAAACTCAAAATATATACCACGTCACCCAACCTGTGTTTGCTATGTAGTAGGAAAAAAGGAAAGACATGTCACAACCATATGAGCAATATTAAAATGGACCAGAAAATTATGACAGAAATATATATGCAGAAAAAATTCAAAGTAATATGATTAAAAGGTAAAGACCATAATGGGACAAAATATGCACCAAAAGATCAGTGCACTGCCTAGATTTAAGTCACAACGAGCCCATAGGAGTATGGTAGTAGTCAAACAGTGAGATATCCACAGAACCAAGCACTTGTATGGTCCGTAGCATGAGCATTAATAGAAAGGGCTAAAATCCAAAGTGGTATTAAGTCCCTTTGGGGTCATAGTTCCCAATTTGTGTATCCACCTGCTCTCACATTGGAGTAGTTTTTTTCCCCTGTCACCACCTCTTGGGTTTGGTGGAATATGATCAATCAACATCGATCTGATGCTTGACACCGGGTGTTTAAATTTTGCACAGTGGCGTGCCACCGGTTGATCCGAGTCACCATCTTTCAGGGCTTCACGAATGGCGTGGCGATGATTTGCCATCCTGTCGCGGAAGGAAGTTATTGTTTTTCCTATATAAATAAGAGAACATGGGCAAGATAGCATGTAGATCACAAAGGTGCTGGTACAACTGAGACAATGGTTTATTTTAAACCGTTGGTTTTTGTGAGGGTGTTGGAAAGTGTCCCCTTTGCACATGCTGTTACATGTTGTACAACTCCCACAGGGGAAGCAACCTCTCTTGGATGACTTGAGCCATGTTTCCTTTTTATAGTGATTCACAGGATCAGCTTTCACCAGAATGTCCCTCAGGTTCCTTGCTCTGCGGTAGACCACCCTTGGAGCGGTCATCTTCTGAAAGGGTAACGTGGGATCCGTGCCCACCACTGGCCAGTGGCGGCGTGCTGCATTAGATAAACGTTCACAGCCAGGTGTGTACGTAGTGATTAGATTCAGTTGTTCAGGCTCATCCTTTTTAGGAGCCCTGGTGTCACGTAAAGTGTCAGTGCATAGCACTTTATCCTGTATTTCGCAGATGTCTGTCATGGGATAACCCCTTTTGTGCAGTTTAATGCCCATTTCTTTTACTTGGATAACTTGTGAATGTGTCTCACTGTTGTTTCTCTTCGCCCTCGTGAGTTGGGAGGTGAGAATACCCTTTTTCTGGTGTCCAGGGTGAAAACTACTGGCGTGCAACAAAGAATTGCGATCAGTGGGCTTGGAGTACAATTTAGTACCAAAACGCCATCTGCCAGCATCATTCACCTTGAACAAATTGAGGTCCAGAAAGTTGACATTGTCTGTACTGAATTCAAGCTTAAAACGAATAGGGCTGGCCATGAGGTTCAAATGTGACACCCACTCACGCAAAGATATTTCGTCACCTCTCCAAATCAGGAGAACATCATCGATGTAGCGGGTGTAAAAAGTCACCTGTGGATGTTCAAATGGCTTCATGAGCTCCTGTTCATACCATGACATGTAAATATTTGCGTAAGTGGGTGCCACATTAGACCCCATGGCTGTGCCAGCTACCTGAAGATAGTAACAATCCTCAAATTTAAAATAGTTATTTTCTAGACAAATCAACAATAATTCACACAGGAACTCAATAGGAGGACCACTGTAGTAGATGTTATTTGTCACCATGGACCTGACCGCCTCCACCCCCCCAGTGTGGGGGATCACCGTGTAGAGGCTGTCCACATCCATGGTGACCAGGATATCATCCTGTCTAAGGTCAACAAAGTCTGCGAGTCTCCTCAATAAGCAGGGTGAATCTTGTAGGTAAGCCCTGGTGTTCTTGACAATATCCTGTAGGAAAGAGTCAACAAAGATGGCAATATTGGTTAACACCGAGCCCCGGGCAGACACAATTGGTCTGCCTGGGGGGTTCACTAAAGTTTTATGAACTTTTGGCAGTAAGTATAGTACCGGGACTATCGGGTGTTCAGTGGTTAAGAACGATAGTTCTTTTTCAGTAATGAACCCAGCTTCTAGACTGCATTGTAGGAAGGTGTCAATTGCCTTTTTATACATATGTGTTGGATTGCCTCTAAGTTTGACATAAGTATCAGAGTCAGCCAATTGTCTCAAGGCTTCACTGCGATAGTCAGTGTAATCCAAAACAACGATAGATCCGCCCTTATCCGCAGGGCGGACAATGACGGTTCCATCGTTGCTCAGTTCTGTAAGTGCTTTTCTTTCAGCAATGCTGAGATTTGGGTAAGAGGCAATATGAGATTCATCATTGATATTTTGGGTAAGTAACCTAGTGTAATTCCTAATGGAAGAATTCATGTTTGGTGGTTCAAACGAAGACTTTTTTTTATGTAGTTCTGGTGTATATGTCTGTTCTCTGAAATGATCTCTCAGTTTCAGTTGTCGCTGAAACCTGTGAATGTCAACCAATCTCTCAAAAGGATCAGTATGGGGAGTCGGGACAAAGGATAGGCCACGATTAAGTAAAGATAACTCAGCCCCACTAAGCGGTCTGCTGCTGAGGTTGAATACAATATCTATTTCTTTTTCACTAGATTTTGTTTTGCATTTGTAACCTCCCCTGCGGGTCTTGAATTTCCTTGGCCTTTTTTGGCCATATGTTGTATTGGAGGCTTCAGAGTGGACCTTGTGGCTACCCCTAAAAAAGGCTGTGATAATTGGCTATTCTCAGTGGGCCCTTCATTGTCTTTTTCTTTTGTAGTTTCATTTTCAGAGGAATCCCCGCCGCTACTATCCACAATACTTAAGGTATTCTTGGATCTTAGATTTCTACGGCGTCTAAACGGTACCTCATCTTTACCATATAACCACTTGTACACCCGCCTTTCCCTGTAATCATTTTCCACACTGATAACCTTTTTATTTTTGAAAGCAATTAAATCATTACGGTATTTGTTAACCAAGCCATCTAATTTGTTGACCCAGTCCTGACTGGTGTCATTGTTCAAAATGTGGAGACTCTGCGTTTTGATGGCGTCCAATTCAGATTTAATCCTGACTTCTAGTCTAGTAACCTCCTCAATGACTAAGAGAATGAGGTCATAAGAACATTTATTTAGAATTGAACACCATCTTTTGCAGAACTCAACATTTTGTCGCCCCAGGGTTGGTATATTTTTAACTCGGAACCCCCTGGGTATGAATTTTTTTCTAAAATAACTTGATAAGAACACTGCATGTAGATGGTAATCAACTTCCTTCCTGCGTAAATTAAGAAATTTATGGTATATATTAATGGGTGTCTCACCTCCCAACTCACAAGTTTCGTCTGAGACCAGAATCCTGTCTGCATCGTCATCGGTGAATGCAAGTGGATCTGTGTTAAAATCCTCCTCATTGTGTACTGTGTCCATTTTTGCTGCAGCCTCAGCCATCAGGTAGAAAAGACAAAAGTGGGGGTTCAGTATCAAAGCTTAAAAACAAAGTAAAAGCAATGTAGAAACAATGCAGAAAAATTGATCCCAGGAAGATGCACAGCTGTACAATATCAAGTCCACAGTTCCTGTGTAGTATCACGGTGGAGTGCTAATCCCAAGGGCCAAATGGCCAATTTACACAGTCATGGATAGGCCATTTGGCCCTTGGGATTAGCACTCCACCGTGATACTACACAGGAACTGTGGACTTGATATTGTACAGCTGTGCATCTTCCTGGGATCAATTTTTCTGCATTGTTTCTACATTGCTTTTACTTTGTTTTTAAGCTTTGATACTGAACCCCTACTTTTGTCTTTTCTACCTGATGGCTGAGGCTGCAGCAAAAATGGACACAGTACACAATGAGGAGGATTTTAACACAGATCCACTTGCATTCACCGATGACGATGCAGACAGGATTCTGGTCTCAGACGAAACTTGTGAGTTGGGAGGTGAGACACCCATTAATATATACCATAAATTGCTTAATTTACGCAGGAAGGAAGTTGATTACCATCTACATGCAGTTCTTATGACCTCATTCTCTTAGTCATTGAGGAGGTTACTAGACTAGAAGTCAGGATTAAATCTGAATTGGACGCCATCAAAACGCAGAGTCTCCACATTTTGAACAATGACACCAGTCAGGACTGGGTCAACAAATTAGATGGCTTGGTTAACAAATACCATAATGATTTAATTGCTTTCAAAAATAAAAAGGTTATCAGTGTGGAAAATGATTACAGGGAAAGGCGGGTGTACAAGTGGTTATATGGTAAAGATGAGGTACCGTTTAGACGCCGTAGAAATCTAAGATCCAAGAATACCTTAAGTATTGTGGATAGTAGCGGCGGGGATTCCTCTGAAAATGAAACTACAAAAGAAAAAGACAATGAAGGGCCCACTGAGAATAGCCAATTATCACAGCCTTTTTTAGGGGTAGCCACAAGGTCCACTCTGAAGCCTCCAATACAACATATGGCCAAAAAAGGCCAAGGAAACTCAAGACCCGCAGGGGAGGTTACAAATTCAAAACAAAATCTAGTGAAAAAGAAATAGATATTGTATTCAACCTCAGCAGCAGACCGCTTAGTGGGGCTGAGTTATCTTTACTTAATCGTGGCCTATCCTTTGTCCCGACTCCCCATACTGATCCTTTTGAGAGATTGGTTGACATTCACAGGTTTCAGCGACAACTGAAACTGAGAGATCATTTCAGAGAACATACATATACACCAGAACTACATAAAAAAAAGTCTTCGTTTGAACCACCAAACACGAATTCTTCCATTAGGAATTACACTAGGTTACTTACCCAAAATATCAATGATGAATCTCATATTGCCTCTTACCCAAATCTCAGCATTGCTGAAAGAAAAGCACTTACAGAACTGAGCAACGATGGAACTGTCATTGTCCGCCCTGCGGATAAGGGCGGATCTATCGTTGTTCTGGATTACACTGACTATCGCAGTGAAGCCTTGAGACAATTGGCTGACTATGTCAAACTTAGAGGCAATCCAACACATATGTATAAAAAGGCAATTGACACCTTCCTACAATGCAGTCTAGAAGCTGGGTTCATTACTGAAAAAGAACTATCATTCTTAACCACTGAACACCCTATAGTCCCGGTACTATACTTACTGCCAAAAGTTCATAAAACTTTAGTGAACCCCCCAGGCAGACCAATTGTGTCTGCCCGGGGCTCGGTGTTAACCAATATTGCCATCTTTGTTGACTCTTTCCTACAGGATATTGTCAAGAACACCAGAGCTTACCTACAAGATTCACCCTGCTTATTGAGGAGACTCGCAGACTTTGTTGACCTTAGACAGGATGATATCCTGGTCACCATGGATGTGGACAGCCTCTACACGGTGATCCCCCACACTGGGGGGGTGGAGGCGGTCAGGTCCATGGTGACAAATAACATCTACTACAGTGGTCCTCCTATTGAGTTCCTGTGTGAATTATTGTTGATTTGTCTAGAAAATAACTATTTTAAATTTGAGGATTGTTACTATCTTCAGGTAGCTGGCACAGCCATGGGGTCTAATGTGGCACCCACTTACGCAAATATTTACATGTCATGGTATGAACAGGAGCTCATGAAGCCATTTGAACATCCACAGGTGACTTTTTACACCCGCTACATCGATGATGTTCTCCTGATTTGGAGAGGTGACGAAATATCTTTGCGTGAGTGGGTGTCACATTTGAACCTCATGGCCAGCCCTATTCGTTTTAAGCTTGAATTCAGTACAGACAATGTCAACTTTCTGGACCTCAATTTGTTCAAGGTGAATGATGCTGGCAGATGGCGTTTTGGTACTAAATTGTACTCCAAGCCCACTGATCGCAATTCTTTGTTGCACGCCAGTAGTTTTCACCCTGGACACCAGAAAAAGGGTATTCTCACCTCCCAACTCACGAGGGCGAAGAGAAACAACAGTGAGACACATTCACAAGTTATCCAAGTAAAAGAAATGGGCATTAAACTGCACAAAAGGGGTTATCCCATGACAGACATCTGCGAAATACAGGATAAAGTGCTATGCACTGACACTTTACGTGACACCAGGGCTCCTAAAAAGGATGAGCCTGAACAACTGAATCTAATCACTACGTACACACCTGGCTGTGAACGTTTATCTAATGCAGCACGCCGCCACTGGCCAGTGGTGGGCACGGATCCCACGTTACCCTTTCAGAAGATGACCGCTCCAAGGGTGGTCTACCGCAGAGCAAGGAACCTGAGGGACATTCTGGTGAAAGCTGATCCTGTGAATCACTATAAAAAGGAAACATGGCTCAAGTCATCCAAGAGAGGTTGCTTCCCCTGTGGGAGTTGTACAACATGTAACAGCATGTGCAAAGGGGACACTTTCCAACACCCTCACAAAAACCAACGGTTTAAAATAAACCATTGTCTCAGTTGTACCAGCACCTTTGTGATCTACATGCTATCTTGCCCATGTTCTCTTATTTATATAGGAAAAACAATAACTTCCTTCCGCGACAGGATGGCAAATCATCGCCACGCCATTCGTGAAGCCCTGAAAGATGGTGACTCGGATCAACCGGTGGCACGCCACTGTGCAAAATTTAAACACCCGCTGTCAAGCATCAGATCGATGTTGATTGATCATATTCCACCAAACCCAAGAGGTGGTGACAGGGGAAAAAAACTACTCCAATGTGAGAGCAGGTGGATACACAAATTGGGAACTATGACCCCAAAGGGACTTAATACCACTTTGGATTTTAGCCCTTTCTATTAATGCTCATGCTACGGACCATACAAGTGCTTGGTTCTGTGGATATCTCACTGTTTGACTACTACCATACTCCTATGGGCTCGTTGTGACTTAAATCTAGGCAGTGCACTGATCTTTTGGTGCATATTTTGTCCCATTATGGTCTTTACCTTTTAATCATATTACTTTGAATTTTTTCTGCATATATATTTCTGTCATAATTTTCTGGTCCATTTTAATATTGCTCATATGGTTGTGACATGTCTTTCCTTTTTTCCTACTACATAGCAAACACAGGTTGGGTGACGTGGTATATATTTTGAGTTTGATGTGTGGTGGGAGATTATGACAAGATTGCACACCCTTACTGCCTCCGCCATAGCCACTTACTTTGGGAAATCCAGAGCGATTCTTGCCTTACCAATTGGATTGTTTATGTTGGTTGCCTATAGCAACGGCTGCGCTTCAAGAAACTCTGTTGTTCTGAACATGCGCAGTTTATTCTCTGGTGCTCCCCTGGTATCTGGCTGATTCGTCGACGTAACGCCTTGGACGTTGCCATGACAACGCCGTGCTATGCGTCATCACGCTAGGCACGGCTAGCGTGTCAGCGTGACGTAGCGTTCAGTTGTTTGAACGAACAGGTAACAGGATTGGCGGCAAAGGCTAAGTGGGGTTATTTCCTATCTTCTATTTAAGGGGATTGTTTTAAATGTATGTCAATTGATCTGGGGTGTTTGGGTGCACTCTGTCCTTGTACTTTTTGTTGTATAACATTGACAAAGGCACAATGCGGTGCCGAAACGTTTGTTATCTTTTAAACTGATGTAATAAATTCTAGTTTTACTACAAAGACCAGTGGGCTGCCTGCTTCTTGGAGAGTATTGTTTTGATATTAGCAGAGCACCGTGGCACTACTCAAGTAAGATTGTGCAATCCTATCCATGACTGTATATATATATATATATATATATATAACACATAACACATGATTAAATATAGGTATAGATATTTACAGATATATATTGAAATATCTATTTAAAAATACATAAAACATATTCTGCTATGTGCAGAACATTGGAATGTAAAATATTTGCAGTAAATATAAACTATAACACTTTATTAAAAATGAATATTGCAGAAATATGGTTTTACATGTTTTTATCTACTTTTTAATTGCAAAGGGCTCCAATGTGCATATATATATATATATATATATATATATATATATATATATACGTATATATATTTATACTTATGTGTTTATATGTGTATATAAGACTGTAAGTACATATATAAACATATACTATATATATATATATATATATATATATATATATATATATATATATATATATATATATATATATATATATATATATACACATACATATATATATACATACATACACATCTTTAAAGATCTTTGGTTATCTTTTTTTTTCTAAGACCTGAGACCTCATATAACTTTTTTGTGCAATATTTGTTTATGTTTTTTATTAGATAGTGTTATTATGTGTGTAACTGTAATTCGTAATGTATTTTAGATGTGTTTTGTGTAACTTTTTTATTTCACAAAACAGTTAACCACAGCTTTGAGATCATAGTAATGATTCTAGCTTAAATTTAGCGATTGCGCTCAACTTGTAATCTAGTACTATGTGTAATATAAAATAAGCATATGTATCATGGATCAAAATCCCAATTGTTAATTATTGTCAGACTATTTTTAAGAATTTCATATTCTTTATTTTTACTTTCTAGTTTATGTATGAACGGCCACTGGAATTGTGAGGATATTCCCTGCAAAAGCATTTGCTCTGTGGAAGGAGGCTCACATATAACTACATTTGATAAGGCACACTTTACATTCCATGGAACGTGTATCTATGTCCTAGCAAAGGTAACAATAGATATATATATATATATATATATATATATATATATATATATATATATATATATATATTAATGTCTTTGATTTTAATTATTTTTTTAATAGCACTTATAGTTTATTAAACAAGAATAAATCATATAATGACAACATAACTTTGGATCTGATATGATGGAGCAAGTATGCATAAGGAATATAAAGATTTTAAAGGGACACTGAACCCACATTTTTTCTTTCATGATTCAGATAGAACATGCATTTTAAGCAACTTTCCAATTTACTCCTATTATCGAATTCTCTTCATTCTCTTTGTATCTTTATTTGAAAAGTAAGAATGTAAGTTTAGGTGCCGGCCCATTTTTGGTAAACAACCTGGGTTGTTCTTGCTTTTTGGTGGATAAATTCAACAACCAATAAACAACTGCTGTCCAGGGTGCTGAGCCCACTAATTTGCTTAGATGCCTTCTTTTGCAAATAAAGATAGCAAGAGAACGAAGAAAAACAGGAGTAAATTAGAAAGTTGCTTAAAATTGCATGCTCTATCTGAATCACAAATTAAAAATATTTGGGTTCAGTGTCCCTTTATGTATACCTAATCATGAAAAGTATATATCTCATACATTACTTCGGTACTCACTGGTTCCTAAATATTTGCCAACTTTGGTTCACCCATAACACTACTGTTACACTTAAGCACTACTGATGATTAATTTAAGGTTCAGAATTATAGTATATTTCATTGTGTGAGATATACGGGTCAATTTACTATTGTGCGGACGGACATAATACGATGTAGCATATCATGTCCGCCGCATAAGCTGTCGGCATTTATCATTGTACCAGCAGTTCTGGTGAACTGTTGGTGCAATATCGTCCCTGCAGATTCACGGCCAATCGGCCGCTAGCAGGGAGCAATCAGACGCTAGCAGGGAGTGTCAATCAACCCGATCTTATTCAGAGGTGGCGGACGAGTTAAGTCTTAGGACCGCTGCTTCTTAACTTCTTAGGACCACTGCTTCTTAACTTCTGCTTCAGGCAGAACTGAAGCAAAACTAACAGAGTAATTGTAAAGAATTTACAAATATGGATAGGTAACTCAAATATGTGTTTTCATTTGAAACTAGGCCCAATATGTAGAAAAAAAAATATAAAATTAAAAAAAGATCATTCATACACTAAAGTTTATTGACAAAAAATAAGTTAAACCACACAGGCATTAGCTAGGACTTATGAATTAAAAACATATCAACCCAAGTTGAACCATCAATCCAAATAATGTAGGTAATATTCTAAACAGCCGTATATGTACCAAATATAATGGCTAAGCCCTTACAATCCGAGGGCTAATTAATTTTACAGTTTATAAGTATACCACAGGAAGTTACCAAGTAAATGTTATATTTGAACAATGAGGGTGAGCAAGTTAAAAAGAGGACCCCTGACGCGCGTTTCACAAAAAATGCTTACTCAGAGGGGTTGCGAGCCGCTGCTGTAGCGAAATATTTGTGAGTCTATAAGACCCTCCTCATAATGTGATTGGACATACCTGTTATATGAATCCAATAATATGATTGGCTTTAAAACATGTCTATCAAAGAGACGTTAGATGATAGGATATAACGGGGGTAGTGGTTCCTGACGTAAATGTCCGTGTCATACAGGGGCGTGTATGTGTACGGTAACGTCATCTGCATGCTCCGCATTGGATGATCGTATTTGCCATAATAACAATAACTAACCCTCGTTGTTCCAGTATAACATTTACTTGGTAACTTCCAGCGGTATACTTACAAACTGTAAAATTAATTAGCCCTCGGATTGTAAGGGTTTAGCCATTATATTTGCTACATATATGGCTGGTTAGAATATTACCTAAATTATTTAGATTGATGGTTCAACTTGGGTTGATGTGTTTTTAATTCACAAGTCCTAGCTAATGCGTGTGTGGTTTAACTTATTTTTTGTCAATAAACTTTAGTGTATGAATGATCTTTTTTTAATTTTATATTTTTTTTTCTACATATTGGGCCTAGTTTCAAATGAAAACACATATTTGAGTTACCTATCCATATTTGTAAATTCTTTACAATTACTCTGTTAGTTTTGCTTCAGTTCTGCCTGAAGCAGAAGTTAAGAAGCAGTGGTCCTAAGAAGTTAAGAAGCAGCGGTCCTAAGACTTAACTCGTCCGCCACCTCTGAATAAGATCGGGTTGATTGACACTCCCTTTTTAATTTTATATTATTTTTTTTTTACATATTGGGCTTAGTTTCAATTGAAAAAACACAGATTTGAGTTACCTATCCATATTTGTAAATTCTTTACAATTACTCTGTTAGTTCTGCTTTGTTCTGTTACTCATAATCTGTGGCAGGGAGTCAAGTTTTCATAATATTGAATCATATATTTTTGGCTATTTGCCTTAATAATCTGACTTCCTGCTTATAGTACACTTTGCCCTTCCCCAACTCATATCCAATTAGAACTGAAGCACTCTACTGTGATCTCATGGGAATTCCTAACACCATAAAAGGAAAGTTGGATAATATATTTTACCTTCAGCTGTAAACAACCAGAATCTGACAGTCGTAGACAAAATAGTTACATCAGTACTATTTACATCACAGGTGTCTCAACTTTTTAAATGTCACAACACACTAGAACTTCAAACTGACTTTACAAACTTTATTGATCCAAATACATATAATAATTTTGAAAAAACAAAACAAACTTTCAACAAATAGTTAACTAGCATGAACCCAAGCAACATATATTTAGATGCACCCTGAGTTGGCATGAAAGCCAAAATCTTCCCAATTTCAAAGGTCAGGCAGAATCACACAAAGAGTAGCCAATGTGGGCAAGTGGAGTATAGTCAAACAGAGCCTATGTACTGCATTTTATGATATATATTTAACAAAAATATAACTAGAAAATTATAATCCCACTACTATGTGTTCACCACACTAGTAGCTGCACCAACATTTTAGTGGGTAAAGCAAAAAAAATAATTTATTGAAAACCAATTTAAAAAAAAAACATTCAAGGATTGACCAGTGAGGAAATGTCCCCATCCCCACTGAATTAATGTATATGGAATGCACATCTTTAGTCTTTACATTGTATCCCACACAACTCTTTTCTGTTTTTAATATTTTTCTTTTTTTGGGGATGATTGGAGTAACATTTGTAGTATGTGGTGAGGAATTTACTGAATGTTTACTCACTGGTCAAGCCTTTATCATTTCCTTTTTGTGTTTTTAATTGGTTTTCAATAAATGGATCTTTAATTATTATTTTTTTCCTTTACCCACTAATACTTTTGTGGGCATGAGATATATTTAACAGCATTGACTCTAGGTCAAAACTATTCACCCAACTTTTAATGGTGGTATGTAAATTAATTGATTGCACAGACAGTACATTTTTATAAAACTCCTTTACTTAGAAGGTAAGAAAAATAAACAGAAGCGCCACATGGTTTAGTACTGTATGGAAAATATGAGATTCAGTGTGTAAGGTATTACACTCACATTTAGATGAGCACCCCCAGCGGTGCAAATAAAGCAGGCTGGAATCAAATAGTCACCCAGCAGACTGACCTCCGGTATGGTAGCAGTAATCTGCAGATGATGTGAAGAAAACAAGCAAATGAGCCAATATGGCCTAGTACTGTACAACTGAGACAAATGTGGTATCAATAAAAGTTACACTCACATTTAGTAGAGCACCTCTCTTGGTGCATTAGAGGCAGGCTGGAATCAAATAGTCACCCAGCAGACTGACCTCCGGTGTGTTTGGAAGCTCTAATGGGTCAGGATACAAGAGGCAAGTGGTCCAAAAAATGGTGATGCATCAACCATCAACCACTTGCCATATATAAGTGGTTTTATACATTTCATATCCGTTGTATTAAGCCTGATGAAACAGCCATAAGTGGCTGAGAAAGGCATTGCTTGTTTTTATGATTTTTTTATAAAGTACGTTTTTACTTACCACTTGCTGCCATACTTTTTTATTCTATTTTGCATCTTGGTTGATGGATCACCATTTTTTGGACCACTTGCCTCTTGTATCCTGAGTCTGACCCATTAGAGCTTCCAAACTTACCGGAGGTCAGTCTGCTGGGTGACTGTTTGATTACAGACTGCCTCTAATGCACCAAGAGAGGTGCTCTACTAAATGTGAGTGTAACTTTTATTGATACCACATTTGTCTCAGTTGTACAGTACTAGGCCATATTGGCACATTTGTTTGTTTTCTTTACACTATCTGCAGATTGCTGCTACCATACCGGAGGTCAGTCTGCTGGGTGACTGTTTGATTCCAGCCTGCTTTATTTGCACCACTGGGGGTGCTCATCTAAATGTGAGTGTAATACCTTACACACTGAATCTTATATTTTCCATACAGTACTAGACCATGTGGTGCTTCTGTCTCTTTTTTTACATACAGATTATTGATCCTAGATTGTGGCCTCAATCCATTACAGACAGCTGCCTGGACCTGATGGACTATAATAATTATTATATCATATTGTGTTACACACAATTGTTACCTGTTATGTTATACAGGTAGCCCTCAGTTTACGCCAGGGTTAGGTTCCAGAAGGAATGGTTGTAAATCAAAACCATTGTAAATTGAAACCCAGTTTATAATGTAAGTCAATGGGAAGTGAGGGAGATAGGTTCCAGGACCCTCTCAAAATTGTCATAAGTAACACCTAATACATTATTTTTAAAGCTTTGAAATTAAGACTTTAAATGCTAAACAGCATTATAAACCTAATACAATAATCACACAACACAGATATATAAATTAAACTAAGTTAAATGAACAAAAACATTTGCTAAACAGCATTATAAACCTAAAAAAAATAATCACACAATACAGACTTCACTTGCATTTTTCTGCAAACAGTTCTTTCTAGCATTCCAATCTGGACTGATTTATAGACAGGAAGATCTTGTTCCTTTGAAATCTGCTCGATAGCTCAGGTCTGGTTAAACTGATTAATTTCAGCTTGCTTGGCTTTGCTGCAACACAAGCGGACAGCTCCACCTACTGGCTATTTTAATAAATGCACTGCTTTTTAATGCTTTTCAATAGCAGTCACATGACTGGAAAAAAAGGTTGTTATTCTGAAACAGTGTAAATTGAACCGTTGTAAAACGAGGGCCACCTGTATTGTTAAATTGTTTTTTAACTTCTTTTTTAATTTCTGCTTTAGTTTATTTTAAATCCCCCCGTTTTGATTGTTGGTTTATCAAGGTCGCCCCCTATCTATATTTATATTAGCACCTTTACTTAGAGCCAGTACAGTCAATTTTATTATTATTATACAAATGGCTTGAAATCTCCACAAGTCCGAGACAAATAATAGATCGCAGCAGGTGAGTAAAATATTGACTTTTTCGTATCTTTATCCCTCTGAGCAAGTAACTTTTAACCCGTGATCAGCAAACTATAGCAATATTTTTCCACTCCTGGTAATACATACGGGCTAGGCTAAGCAGTATTACTGAAAATGCTCCTAAATACCTCTCCTCTTTTGAGACGCAAATATACGGGAAATAATTCAACAATTGAGCCGTAAATGGATTTTTGCAATATCGCAAAACAAAAAATAAAAAGGGTGTTGGAAGACATTATGCTTATCGATAGTTACTGAGGTTACTGATAGTTACATATGGTGTGTTTTCCACCATTGCCGCCAGCCGAAAAAAAATATATGCATCTCATAGAAAATAGTAGATGCAAAAAAGCACTAAATTACATTGGGTTCTCATCAAATGTGAAAACAGGTAAAACACTTTTGGGAGCCGTCGATAAGGTCTTGAACAATATGGCATATGAACTTGGTGTAAAAGAGGAAAATTAGCTTTGAGATCTCAACGTTCGCAAACAATGCAACCTTTTCTCTTTTTAAAGTTGTTTTCATATGTAATATTTAGTGCTGTTTCAGGAAGCTTGAAGTTTTATTTCAATATGTACTTCATATAAAAAATATAATCAAGCACAATACCAACTACACCTATGCCTGGGCCGGACTAAATATTACATATAAAAATAAATTTATCAATAAATTAAAACCAAAAACAAATGGCTGATCTTAATATAAAATGTTATTTAAACCCTTCACTACCAAGACTTTCAGAAAAAAAACTTGCCCAAAATTTTGGAGAATTTTTAGCATTTTTGCTATCACTCCATTAATAAACAGAAATAGAACCTTGTTTTTTATTTACCTGTCAAAACTATATATATAGATATATATATATATATATATATTTTTTTTTTTTTTTTTTTTTTTTTAAAGTGACACTGAACCCAAATTTTTAATTTTGTGATTCAGATAGCGCATGGAAATTTTAGCAACTTTATGATTTACTCCTATTATCACATTTTCTTTATTCTCTTGGTATCTTTATTTGAAATGCAAGAATGTAAGTTTAGATGCCGGCCCATTTTTGGTGAACAACCTGGGTTGTCCTTGCTGATTGGTGGATAAATTCATCCACCAATAAAAGAACCCCCAAAAAAGCTTAGAGCCCAATAATTTGCTTAGATGCCTTCTTTTTCAAATGAAGATAGCAAGAGAACAAAGAACAATTGATAAGAGGAGTAAATTATAAAGTTGCTTAAAATTGCATGCTCTATTTGAATCACGAAAGAAAAAATTTGGGTTCAGTGTCCCTTTAAGTAGACAACCCAAGGTATTGATCTAGACTCATTTCGGTATATTTCAAATAAACAAAATTGTTAACTTTCTTCACAAACTTTGGGTTTCTCACTGAAATTATTTACATACTGCTTGAACATTGATGGCACAAAATGATGTAAAAGTTTGTCTGGGATACCCTTTGTTCAGAAATAGCAGACATATATGGCTTTGTCATTGTTTTTGGGTAATTATAAGGCTGCTAATTGCAGCTGTGCACCACACTTCTATTATTTCCAGTAGTGAAGAGGTCAACAAGATATCTTGTAAGGTTAGCTTTATCTTTAGTTTAGAGATTACCCTTCCACCTGACACTTCCCACCCCCTGATCCCTACCTGATCCCTCCCAAACAGCTCTCTTCCCTCCCTCATCCTCCACTGGCCACCCCCATGTTAGGTACAGGCAGACAGTCTGCCAATATAAAAATCTAAGGCTTTTTTTATTTTTTATTTCTGCAGTGCAGGATCCTCCTTACCCTCCAACCACTCTAGTCCCTCCCAAATATCTCTCTTACCCTCCCCCTCTAACTATTGTTTGCCATCTTAGGAACTGGCAGCTGCCCGCCAGTACCTAAAAAAACCTTTTTATATCATGTATTATTATTATTATTATTATTTTATCTTCTGTAGTGTAGTGGTCCCCCACCTCCCCACCTCCTGTGATCCTTATTGAGGGGACTTCCCCTTCTTCTGTAGTGTAGCTGGCCAATTCTTCCCTCCCTCTCCCTTTATTTTATTTTAGCCTCAGTGTTCGGCCCTCCCATTCCCTCCCCCCTCTGCTGCTGGAACCCCATCCACCTTCCCAGATTCCCTCCCACACCTTCTGCTGGCACAAGCAGAAGATCATTGTAATTATCTGGCATCTGCCCTCATTTGGAACCAGAGTACCGATCACGCTCCGGTTTCATATGTGGGTAGATGCCTGGAGTTTAGGAATTTCACCTCTCAGCTGTAACTTAAAGTGATGCTAAAGTCAAACACATCCCTACAGCACAGGTGAACAGGTGAACACCAGTGGACTCTGAGACTTTCCCCCTTGTAATAGTGATGCAAGGAGATGATTGTCAATTAGGGTTTATTCTCCTTGTGATGCTGAATAGAATACACGACTTCATGCACAGGAATTTTATTACTCTTCCCCCAAACGTTAATATGGCCAATGAACAATATTGTAGCACTTTTATATTGCCTATACACTACCTATAAGCTGTCATAATTCAGTACTTTACATAGCTGCCAGTCAAATATACCAGACGTCCTTTATCTGCAATATTTGTTTTTATGTAGTCCACCTTTATACAATGAGCAGCGTGTCCAATAGGCTGGCTGTAATAAATAGCAGCCTCTTGTGCGCATACGTTGTGTTGCTCAACTCCTGTCTATCTCTACTGGAGCAAGCAAAAACGATAACATATAGAGGGAATGGGACCGCTATATGTCACCCAGAAGCCGGATTCAAAGTATAAGGGGGCAGGGGCAAGATTAAACAGCGTTGGTGCGGTTAGTGTTTTTTTTACATTTATTTTCTATTAAAATAACTTTTTTTAAAACAAAATATGCAGTTATGGTTAAACAAGTATGCTTAAAGTAACAGACATATGTTTATATATTGTTTACCATCACTTTAACAGCTGAGACTGTTGGAGCTTCCTGAAGCTCAGACGTATATATAAATATATATATATATATATATATATTATTAAACACCCAAAGTAATCAGATTGAAGTTCAATCCGATTGGCTGATCCAATCAGCCAATCGTATTGAACTTGCATTCTATTGGCTGATCGGAACAGCCAATAGAATACAAGTTCAATCCGATTGGCTGATTGGATCAGCCAATCGGATTGAACTTCAATCTGATTGGCTGATTACATCAGCCAATCAGATTTTTTCTACCTTTTAGAATTCTATCAGCCAATCGGAATTGAAGGGACGCCATCTTGGATGACGTCCCTTAAAGGAACCTTTATTTGTCGGGAAGTCGTCGGTTGAAGAGGATGGCTCCGTGTCGGCTCCTTTGAAGATGTCTCCGCTTCGCACTGGATGGATGAAGATTGAAGACGCCGCCTGGATGAACATTTGTACCGGATGGAAGACCTCTTCTTGCCCCGCTTGGATGAAGACTTCTACCGGATCAAGGACCTCCTCTGCACACCTTGGATGAAGAATTCGGCTCGGCTGAGTGAAGACGACTCAAGGTAGGATGATCTTCAGGGGTTAGCGATAGGTTTTTTTAAGGGGGGTTTGGGTGGGTTAGAGAAGGGGTATATGGGTGGTGGGTTGTAATGTTGGGGGGGTATTGTATTTTATTTTCAGGTAAAAGAGCTGAATACTTTGGGGCAAAGCCCAGCAAAAAGCACTTTTAAGGGCTGGTAAAAGAGCTGATTACTTTTGTATTTTAGAATAGGGTAGGGATTTTTTTATTTTGGGGGGCTTTTTTTATTTTATTAGGGGGCTTAGATTAGGTGTAATTAGTTTAAACTGCTTGTAATTCTTTTTTATTTTTTGTAATTTAGTGTTTGTTTTTTTGTATTATAGAATAGTTTATTTTATTGTATTTTATTTTAGGTAATTGTATTTAATTTATTTAATTAATTTAATGATAGTGTAGTGTTAGGTTTAATTGTAAATTATGTTAGGATTTATTTTACATGTAATATTGTATTTATTTTAAATTATATTATATTAATATTTATTAACTATTTAATATTTATTTATTTATATTATATTAATATTTATTAACTATTTAATAGCTATTGTACCTAGTTAAAATAAATACAAAGTTGCCTGTAAAATAAATATAAATCGTAAAATAGCTACAATGCAACTATTAGTTATATTGTAGCTATATTAGGGTTTATTTGATAGGTAAGTATTTAGTTTTAAATAGGATTAATTTAGTTAATTTTAGGAATATTATTTTGTTTAATGTAAATTATATTATGTTAGGGGGGTGTTAGGGTTAGAGTTAGGTTTAGGGGTTAATAACTTTATTATAGTAGCGGCGACGGTGCGGGCAGGAGATTAGGGGTTAATAATTATAGGTAGGTGGTGGCGATGTTAGGGAGGGCAGATTAGGGGTTAATAAAATGTATTATAGTGTTTGCGAGGCGGGAGTGCAGCGGTTTAGGGGTTAATCCATTTATTATAGTGGCGGCGATGTCCGGTCGGCAGATTAGGGGTTAATAAGTGTAGTTAGGTAGCGGCAACATTGGGGGGGCAGATTAGGGGTTAATAAATATAATATAGGGGTCGGCGATGTTAGGGGCAGCAGATTAGGCTTCATAAGTATAAGGTAGGTGGCGGCGAATTAGTGAATTAGTGTCCGGTTTATAATAAACCTATTAAAAACAAGGGCACTTTAATTCATCAAAATTGACATTTCACTGTTTTCTTCAAAAACTAACCTTTTAATCCTCGCAGCCGCTCCAGCACTTCCTCCGCCCGTCGCAAGCCGTCTTCGCGGGTCCAAAATGACGAATGAGGCTTCCTTCAATCACAGCATTGCATCAGGCCAAGATTCCCCCAGGGTGAGGGGGGGAGCTGTGATTGGAGGAAGCTTGATTAGTCATTTCTGACGTCTGCTGAGGCTTCCGTCGGCCTGGGGAATTGCTGGAGCGGCATTCAGGATTACAAGGTAAGTTTTTGAAGAAAACAGTGAAATGTCAATTTTGATGAATTAAAGTGCCTTTGTTTTCAATAGGTTTATTAAAAACCGGGCACTAATTCATCAAAATGAACCTTCACTATAATATTATTTTAAACTTCTTGCAGTGCTCCATATTCTTTTTAATAAAGACACTGAATGTAACAACCTTTATTACTATCTAGGGGCGTATTGTGTATCCAGTTTTAAGGTTGATTTCAAACTCCACCAGCCCCCCCCCCCCCCCCAGTAGAAGCAGAGAAAATACACACAAATACCTAGTTCCTTTTGTGTGAATATTGCTCAATCCTCAAAAATGTACTAGATCTCCTAACTAGTAGATACAGTTATAGACAATTTTACCAAGAAGCAGAGAGCAATCAGCATGTTCTGCTTAGTTTTAAAGGGATATTCCAGTCAACATTTAAATGCACTTACATATAGTACATGTCTTAATAGAAACAGTTTTGAAACATGCATGTATTAGCAACAATGTTTCTAGTAAAAGTATAACTAGATATTATCAATGAACCATCATTTTAAATACTGCAGTTGCTCAGAGAGCCAGTGGGATTTGTATCTTGTCAGCATTAAAAAACAGACAGGTAGATTACGAGTTAGAGGATTTTTAACGAACGCAATAAAAGTTGCGCTATTTCACCCTCCATAGCACTGCCATTACAAGTTTTGAAACAGCCGACTTGTGCGTGCGATATGGTTGCGTGGAGACCCATACCGCACAAAATACAAGCGCTGCTTTGACGTGCTCGGGCACGCTTTCCCTATAGACATCACTATAGACATCAATGGGGAGAGCGGGTTAGAAAAAAACTAACACCTGCGATTGCGGAATGAAAAGCTCCGTAACGCAACCTCATTGATGTCTATGGGGGAAAAAAAGTAACGTTTAAACCTAACACCCTAACATAAACCCCACGTCTAAACATCCCTAATCTGCTGCTCCCGACATCGCTGACACCTACATAAACTTGTTAACCCCTAATCTGCCGCTCCCGATATTGCTGCCACCTAAATAAATCTATTAACCCCAATCTACTGCTCCCGATATTGCCGCCACTATACTAAAATTATTAACACTTATTCCCCTGCACCCCAACATCACCCACACTAAGATATTAACCCTTATTCCGCCGCTCCCCGACATCGCAGCCACTAAATAAAGCTATTAACCCCTAAACATCTGGCCTCCCACATCACTACCACTAAATAAACATATTAACCCCTAAACCGCCAGCCCCTCACCTCACAAAAAACTGAATTAAACTAGTAACCCCTAAACCTAACCCTTAACCAAACCCTAACCCTAACCCCCCTAACTTTACCATAATTAAAATTTAGCTAATTTAAAGTTCCCAGTATTAACCAAATAATAACTTTTTAAAACGAAATGCATACTTACCTGTGAAATAAAACCGAAGCTAGCTACAATATACTGTAACTAATAGTAATATTGTAGCAAGCTTAGGTTTTATTTTTATTTCACAGGTAAGTTTGTATTTATTTTAACTAGGTAGACTAGTTAGTAAATAGTTATTAACTATTTACTAACTACCTAGTTAAAATAAAAACAAACTTACCTGTGAAATAAAACCTAAGCTGCCTTACACTAAAACCTAACATTACAAAAAAAAACCTACCATTACAAAAAATAACAAACAAAATTATCCAAAACAAGAAAAACTATTCCTATTCTAATACCCTGCTTAAAAAAACACCCCAAAATAAAAAAAGCCTAATCTATAATAAACTACCTAGGGCCCTTTAAAGGACCTTTTGTGGGCCCTAAAAATGGCCTTTTGTAGAGCATTGCCTTAAAGATAACATCTCTTTTCCTACAAAAGAAAAACAAACACCCCCTAACAGTATACAACCCCCCTAAACCCACAAAACAAAAATAAAGTAAAACCTAATATACTCATTGCCCTGAAAATTATTTGCGAAGATTCTGCCCCTACGGATTAATAAAATTCTCCCAAAATTAATACAATTTAACCAGGCAGGCTTTATCCCCAATAGAGAAGCGAGAGATAATACTATTAAAGTATTGAACCTGATGCAGCATGCACAATCCCACAACATCCCATCGGTCTTTTTGTCCATGGACGCTGAAAAGGCCTTTAATAGGCTAAATTGGGCATTCCTAAAAAACACACTAATAAGATTTGGTATGGGTGAAGATTTTATAAATAAAATATTTACATTATACAATGCTCCTATAGCCAAAATTAAATTAAATGATTCCCTCTCGGATACGATTCAGATCAATAACGGAACTAGACAGGGTTGCCCACTGTCACCCATTTTGTTTGTACTGACCATCAAAATCCTCACAGCAGCGATCCGCAACAATCCGAATATAAGAGGTATTACGGTTCAAGACATTCAATATAAACAGGCTTTGTATGCTGACGCCATCATATAATCGCTTATGTCCCCAAAACAATCCATTGCAGAGCTGAATGCTGAATTAGAAATATACCATGAATTTTCCGGCTTCAAAATTAATCCCACTAAATCAGAGATGCTTGGAGTACATGTTTCTGGCGCGGATTTGCAAGAGCTTGCCCAAAAGTATCATTATCACATACAAAACTCATCCATAAAATACCTAGGAATTCAAATATCACATAATCAGCAACTACTATTTAAACAAAACTATCAACACCTTCTAGAGGAAACTCAGCAAGAGCTGACTAGCTGGGAAAACAAAAACCTTTCCTGGCTGGGAAGGATGGAAGCATTAAAAATGACCAGTTTACCAAAAATTTTGTATAAACTTCAAACATTACCTATCCCACTGCCACAATCTTACATGACCACCTTACAAGCAGTAGTTAATACCTGCATATGGCAAAATAAAAGGCCATGGATAGCTAAAAAAATATTTCCCGAAATAGAAAAGAACGGAGGATTGGGTGTTGCCAATATACTTTACTATAGACAAGCGGCTATCCTTAACCGTGTTATAGATTGGTGTAAACACGGGGAACATAAAGAGTGGGTTAAATTGGAACAGCAATAAGGTAATTGTCCTAACATGGTTGGGATATGCTGGACCACTAAGATACACAGGAACATTAATAAGACACGTCCCCGAATTATGACTGAGAGACTTAAAACACAGGATTATATCTCTAATAAGAATATGGGTATCTCCTCAAATCTATTCCCTTTGACACCAACTCTTTATAACCCTGAGATCAACTTAGGGTGACAACCTGTCACGGTGGCACCATCTACTATTAACTCACTTATTCCTCTATTTACACTTATAACCGAAGGTAAATTGAAGTCAGGAGAGGAATTACGTGAACTGTACCCATTATTTGCAAATGACTGGTATATCCGGCAACAGTTATCACATTTTATAACTAGTAACCCACAGAAGTCTAAATTACATAGACCCCTTACTGTGTTTGAGAGTGCCTGTCACTCCCAATCCCCTACTAAAGGAGGTCTATCACTACTGTATCACTTATTAATCGAACACCACTCCAGACCCATACCCACATATTGCAAGGTTTGGGAATCTGAATTTCAGAGGGAAATCTCACCAAAAGAATGGGAAAAAATCTTTATAAATATGGGTAAGACCTTCTCTTCGCTAAACATTACTAAAATGAATCTGAAATTATTATATAGATGGTATCTAACCCCGCTCAGACTTTCTAAAATATATACTAATGTAGATAAAACATGCTGGAGAGGGAGTGGTGAGATTGGGTCCATGTCCCACATTTGGTGGCATTGTTCTTTTATCAGGCAATACTGGGAGGAAATTGACAGGGAAATAGAAAAAATTATATCTTTTAAGATAGGGATTGATCCACTGTTATTGCTATTTAATTATCCCCCTAAACTGAAATGTAAACTGAGATTAAAACTTGTAGGCATAATGATAAACGGGGCGAAACAGCTCATACCACGTTTATGGAAGAAACAACAAATCCCTACGATAGATGAGTGGAAAAAACATATTACACAAATATTAAATTTGGAGAGATATCACTATGCCCAATCTCAACAACTAGACTTTTATGGCAGTATGAGATTTATATGGGAAGACTATCTGTCATCACAATAAACAATTTTCTTATTGCCTCAAGGTTAGCTACGAACTGTATAAGAAATGCAATGCCTAACCTGTATTTATTATTTCATGTCCTATTTTTAGCGGTAATGTTTTCCGCTGAATGTTATGTACTATATTTTTATTTTTATTTTTATCAATAAAGGGAATTAAAAAAAATAAATAAAAAATAAATAAATAAATAGATGTTAGTGGTCTTTGGGGTTCCCTGAAAAACCTGTAATAAAAAATAAATATAGGTACCATATTATGACCCTAGATAGTGATCAGGGACAGGACAATAAGATATCCAGAAAACACAGGAAGATATCACGGTCATACTCTGCATTCTGTAATATGTTAATTGTTTTTAATGAGTGATAGACAATTTGTTTCTGTAAAATAAATAAAGAAATAATTTCTATAAAAATATTTATATATTACTATAGTGTATAACAAAGTTTCATTTACCTAGGTATCTCTGTGAAAAATGAGCAAATTAACTTTATTTTTGCCAAACTCTGCCATGCTGGTAAAATAAAAAATCCTCCCCATTATCTATTACTGAATGTAAGTAACTAGAATGCAAATGGATTTAGGCTTTACTTAGTAAGACATGCCTTATCCCAGCTAATGAAGAAACCTCATTCATTTGTTAATTTGCATCCTCTAACAATATGACTCAGGAATATGTTATTTTGCATACAGGGAGAGAAAAGAGGGGGGTGCTCTGCTGGTTCTGTGGTGGTTTGCCGCCCGGGGGCGGCCTTTTTGGACTGGTGTGCTTTTCGCGGAGGGGGACTTTCCTGGGGTGTGGTAGTCTGGTCCCGCCGGATGTGGTCGGTCCGGCCCCGGGGTGCCGGGTGGTTCTCCTCGGGGCAGGGGCATGGCGGCCCCGGGCGGTCGTTTCTGCCTCCTGTGGGCCTCGTTGGTGGGGTACAGCCATGTTCCTGATCCTCTGGGTGCACTGGGCGGGGGGCCGCGTCTGGTTCCCCCCGTCGCCCGTGGGGGGACTTCCCCAGGGTCATGTTGATTTGCGTGCAGGGGGAGGGGCGCTCTGCTAGGAACATAGAACTAGCTGATGAGCTGCTGTTCGTTCCTGGTGGAGCGCTTCTCTTTTTGTGTGCGGGTTGGTGTGGCCCTGGGTGGGTCTCCCTGTGGGTGGTGGGGGGCCGGGTGTGGGCTCCTTGCCCAGTGTGCTTGGGGTGTGTGGCTGCGCCTTGCTGGTTGGGCCCATGGGGGGCCGGGGTGGTCGTGTTCCTTGTTCGGGGGAGGGGGGTTGCCTCGTGTTTCGTGGCTGGGCTGGGCTGGCCTTGTTTGGCGGGATTGGACTGGTGTGCTTCGGGGGGGGTTTCCTTTATGGGGCGCATGCTGGTCTGGTGGAGTCGGCTTCCGGGTGGTGGATCGCCGTGGGACTGGCTGGTGGGCTGCTGTTCGTTCCTGGTGGAGCGCTTTTCTTTGTATGCAGGAATATGTTATTGTTGTTGAATATTTACTAGTTTATTGTTTATAGGAAAAATAAAATCTGGGACTTTATTTAGGTTACAGAAGTTCTTTATTATGAACATTTGCAAAAAGACTATACAGTCTTCAATCAAGATAATTCAGTATCTCAGTTATGAATGTCTATGAATATCTTGATTGGTCTTCACAATATATGTGAGAATAGAAAACATTGTCAGATATCACTTGATATTTGTGTCACATATATCATTCTCAATAATGCTGAATATTTATTTTGTTAATTTGTAACCTTGTTTGTGATATGGATTTTTTTTCTCATGTACCTTAATAAAAAGAATTAGGGGTACCTTGCATTCCAATCCTCAGTGTGTGTCGGATGATCGCATGAAGAGGACCTCCACGTCGGATCGATGGACCTCCACATGGACCTCTGCCTTGGACCTCCGCCTTGGACCTTCGCGTGGACTTCTGCTTCCGCACATCGACTGCTCCGCCTTCGCAAGGATGAAGAAGATGCCGGTCCCGCGATGGATGAAGATGGAGCTGCCTGGATGAAGACCTCTCACCTCCTGGATGTCTGGACTTCAGGAATTGTAAGTGGATCTTCGGGGGTTAATGTTAGGATTTTTTAAACTTTTTTGGTTGGGGCTTGTTTTTAGTTTAGGGTTTGGGCTTTTCTTAAAAGAGCTAAATGCGCTTTTCAGGGCAATGCAAAAGAGCTAAATGCTCTTTTAAGGTCAATGCCCATACAAGTACCCTTTTCTGGGCAATGTGTAGCTTTGGTTTTTGAAACAGGCAAATTAAATACAGCACCCACTACTCACAAAAACACGGAGAAGGCTTACCAAGCCCTGCAAGATGCACAAAGAAAAGTAATCTCCAGCTGTGATGAATAAAACAACCTTTATTGTGCATACAGGGTCCAAATAAGCAATGTTTTGGACTAACACTAAGCCCTTTTTCAAGCTTGACATGAATGAATGAATATAACAGTGTTTATATAGCCATAATGGTGCCAAATAATTGTGATTAACACATTAATACCACCATCTAGTGGTAAAAAGTGAATATTTCATGTGTAAAAAATGTTACAATGGGGCCTATCTATCAAGCTCCAAAAGGAGCTTGATGACCCGTGTTTCTGGTGAGTCTTCAGACTCACCAGAAACAGCAGTTATGAAGCAGTGGTCACAAAGACCGCTGCTCCATAACCTGTCCGCCTGCTCATCGCCGGAAATCAACCCGATCGAGTACGATCGGGTTGATTGACACCCCCCTGCTGGGGGCCGATTGACCGCGAGTCTGCAGGGGGCGGCGTTGCACCAGCAGCTCTTGTGAGCTGCTGGTGCAATGCTGAATAAGGAGAGCGTATTGCTCTCCGTATTCAGCGAGGTCTGGCGGACCTGATCCACACTGTCGGATCAGGTCCGCCAGACTTTGATAAATAGGGGCCATTGTGTCTACTACAAAATAGTTAATACAATAGTTTCCCCTAGTGGTCTTATAAGTATATACTGTATGTGCAAATATCCAAGATAATATATAAAATACAAACATAATATAATATAATTACTTATTATTAAAAATTAAACATTCAAAATTAAAAATAAGTACTCATTATAATGTAAATTTCATATAGAAAACCACAATTAAATAGATCTTTTTATTTTAAAAAAAGGATATATATAAGAATCATAAGAATTAATTCCTACATATATCAATAAGTCAAATAAATCAAATCAACGAAAACTCAGTATAAAAATAGGTTAACATCAAATAATTGATTTATAACTCCAATTCATCAATGAATTACAAATTATAACCTATTAAATATAAAGGAAAAATTCCTTAAGCAGATAAATAAAATATGCAGAAACAAACATATGAAGCTTAAACCTATAAGAATTAAATCTTAAAAGTTGTCCAATTACACTCTCTATAAAGGCCTTTAGGCCATAAAGTATTTAATTTTTTAATCCACCACCTCTTCTGGTCATACGAATTTGCTCAATAATTTGAAAGCGGAGTTGACTAATATTATGCCCTGCTTGCAAAAAATGTGAGGAAACTGGGGTATCCTTTCCACATCTAATATTTGACTTGTATTCAGAGATTCTTTCACGTGCCTCTCTAGTCAACTGTCCAATATATAATAAAGAACATGGACATTTGATGGCATATATAATAAACTCAGATCTACAGGTCAAATATTCTCTGATTATATATTTTTTACCTGTGTAAGGATGAAAAATTCTGACACCTTTAATCATAGAGTTGCAATTGACGCATGAAAGACAGGGAAAACATCCTGTATGTAGCTTACAAGTCATGGTTTTCTGAATAGATTTACTGCTGCCGACATCGGCTTTGACTAACTGGTCTTTAATGTTGGCACTTTTTTTTTATAAACTGGCATAGGGGGTTCTACAAATGCACTAATGTCCGAATGACATTTCTGCAGAATATGCCAGTATTACTGTATAATCATATTTATCTGGCTAGCTTAGGTTTTTTTTATAGTTAGGTTTTTTATTTTGGGGGTTTGGTTGGGTGGTAGGTTTTACTGTTGGGTGGGTCTTTGTATTTTTTTTACAGGTAAAAGAGCTGTTTAACTTAGGGCAATGTCATCAATGCTATTGGATTAGGTGTAATTCTTTTTTATTTTTGATAATTTTGTTTGTTATTTTTGGTAATTTAGTGTTTTTTATTTTTTGTAATTAGATAGTTTGTAATTTTTACAGTAGTGTTATGATTTTTTTAATGTGTATTTTTGTTTTCTTTAATTGGTAGTTATTTTAATTTTAGTTTAATAGTTATATTAGTTTAATTGTTAGTTTAAACTTAGACCTAGATTTGGAGTTTGGCGTTAGCCGTGAAAACCAGCATTAGAGGCTCCTAACGCTGGTTTTAGGCTACCGCCAGTATTTGGAGTCACTCAAAATAGGGTCTAACGCTCACTTTTCAGCCGCGACTTTTCCATACCGCAGATCCCCTTACGTCAATTGCGTATCCTATCTTTTCAATGGGATTTTTCTAACTCCGGTATTTAGAGTCGTTTCTGAAGTGAGCGTTAGACATCTAACGACAAAACTCCAGCCGCAGGAAAAAAGTCAGTAGTTAAGAGCTTTCTGGGCTAACGCCGGTTTCTAAAGCTCTTAACTACTGTACTCTAAAGTACACTAACACCCATAAACTACCTATGTACCCCTAAACCGAGGTCCCCCCACATCGCCGACACTCGAATAAATTTTTTTAACCCCTAATCTGCCGACCGCCACCTACGTTATCCTTATGTACCCCTAATCTGCTGCCCCTAACACCGCCGACCCCTATATTATATCTATTAACCCCTAATCTGCCCCCCTCAACGTCGCCTCCATCTGCCTACACTTATTAACCCCTAATCTGCCGAGCGGACCGCACCGCTACTATAATAAAGTTATTAACCCCTAATCCGCCTCACTAACCCTATAATAAATAGTATTAACAGCCAATAGAATGCAAGCTCAATCTGATTGGCTGATTGGATCAGCCAATCGGATTGAACTTGATTCTGATTGGCTGATTCCATCAGCCAATCAGAATATTCCTACCTTAATTCCGATTGGCTGATAGAATCCTATCAGCCAATCGGAATTCGAGGGACGCCATCTTGGATGACGTCCCTTAAAGGAACCGTCATTCTTCAGTTGGACGTCGCCGGAAGAAGATGGGTCCGCGGTGGAGGTCTTCAGGATGGAGCCGGTCGTCATCGGATGAAGATAGAAGATGCCGCTTGGATCAAGATGGTTGCCGGTCCGGATCGCCTCTTCTTCCCGGATAGGATGAAGACTTTGGAGCCTCTTCTGGACCTCTTCAGCCACCGGATGATGGATCGCCAACCCCCGCTTGGGTTGGATGAAGATTTTGGAGCCAGGACGGATCGGTGATACCTGGTGAGGTGAAGACAAGGTAAGATGATCTTCAGGGGCTTAGTGTTAGGTTTATTTAAGGGGGGTTTGGGTTAGATTAGGGGTATGTGGGTGGTGGGTTGTAATGTTGGGGGGGGTATTGTATGTTTTTTTTTACAGGCAAAAGAGCTGAACTTCTTGGGGCATGCCCCGCAAAGGGCCCTGTTCAGGGCTGGTAAGGTAAAAGAGCTTTTAACTTTAGTAATTTAGAATAGGGTAGGGCATTTTTTATTTTGGGGGGCTTTGTTGTTTTATTAGGGGGCTTAGAGTAGGTGTAATTAGTTTAAAATTTTTGTAATATTTTTCTTATGTTTGTAGATATTTATTTATTTTTTGTAACTTAGTTCTTTTTTATTTTTTGTACTTTAGTTAGTTTATTTCATTGTAGTTATTTGTAGATATTGTATTTAATTAATGTATTGATAGTGTAGTGTTTAATTGTAGGTAATTGTAGGTATTTTATTTAATTAATTTAATGATAGTATAGTGTTAGGTTTAATTGTAACAGGTTAGGATTTATTTTACAGGTAATTTTGTAATTATTTTAACTAGGTAACTATTAAATAGTTCTTAACTATTTAATAGCTATTGTACCTGTTTAAAATAATTACAAAGTTGCCTATAAAATAAATATTAATCCTAAAATAGCTACAATGTAATTATAATTTATATTGTAGCTATATTAGGGTTTATTTTACAGGTAAGTATTTAGCTTTAAATAGGAATAATTTATTTAATAAGAGTTAATTAATTTCGTTAGATTAAAATTATATTTAATTTAGGGGGTGTTAGTGTTAGACTTAGCTTTAGGGGTTAATCCATTTATTAGAATAGCGGTGAGCTCCGGTCGGCAGATTAGGGGTTAATAATTGAAGTTAGGTGTCGGCGATGTTAGGGAGGGCAGATTAGGGGTTAATACTATTTATTATAGGGTTAGTGAGGTGGATTAGGGGTTAATAACTTTATTATAATAGCGGTGTGGTCCACTCGGCAGATTAGAGGTTAATAAGTGTAGGCAGGTGGAGGCGACGTTGAGGGGGGCAGATTAGGGGTTAATAAATATAATATAGGGGTCGGCGGTGTTAGGGGCAGCTGATTAGGGGTACATAGGGATAATGTAAGTAGCGGCGGTTTACGGAGCGGCAGATTAGGGGTTAAAAAAAATGCAGGTGTCAGTGATAGCGGGGGCGGCAGATTAGGGGTTAATAAGTGTAAGGTTAGGGGTGTTTAGACTCGGGGTACATGTTAGAGTGTTAGGTGCAGACATAGGAAGTGTTTCCCCATAGCAAACAATGGGGCTGCGTTAAGAGCTGAACGCGGCTTTTTTGCAGGTGTTTTTTTTTCAGCTCAAACAGCCCCATTGTTTCCTATGGGGGAATCGTGCACGAGCACGTTTTTGAGGCTGGCCGCTTGTGTAAGCAACTCTGGTATTGAGAGTTGAAGCTGCGTTAAAAATGCTCTACGCTCCTTTTTTGGAGCCTAACGCAGCCTTTATGTGGACTCTCAATACCAGAGTTATTTTTATGGTGCGGCCAGAAAAAAGCCGGCGTTAGTTTTTCGGGTCGTTACCGACAAAACTCCAAATCTAGCCGTTAGTTTTTTAATTTGACAGGTAAGTTTTAATATAAATTAAGAAATTGTAATGTTAATACAAAGTTAGGGAGGTGTTAGGTTTAGGGGTTACTAGTTTAAATTAGTTTATTGCAATGTTGGGGGCTTTCGATTTAAGGGTTAATAGTTTAATTTAGTATATTTTGTTGTGGGGGCTTCCGGTTTAGGGGTTAATAGTTTAATTTAGTATATTTCGTTGTGGGGGCTTGAGGTTTAGGGGTTAATAGGTTTATTATAGTGGCTGAGTCGTCAGGGAGAGGCAGAATAGGGGTTAATATATTTATTTTAGTGGGGGCGATGTTGGGGTGCAGCAGAATAAGGGTTAATGACGTTAGTATAGTGGCGTCGATGTCGGGGAGCGGCGGAATAGGGTTTAATACATTTTATTAGTGACGGCGATGTTGAGAGCTGCAGATTAGGGATTAATAACTTTAATATAGTATTTGTGATGCGGGAGGACCTCGGTTTAGGGGTTAATAGGTAGTTTATGGGTGTTTAGTGTACTTTGTAACACTTTGTAAAACTCATAACTACTGCTCTCACATGGCGATACGGATCTTGTCGGTATAGGCTGGAACGCAAACTTTTTAGCCTCACCATAAAACTCATATTGGCAGAGCTATGGAAATCCCATGAAAAAACGTAATTGTTATGAGTGCGGGACTGACGTTGCGTTACAGGCTAAAAGGCTTGCGGTACAGCTATACTGACAAGACTTGTAATGAGTGCAGTGCTGTTTTAACGCTAAAATTACCATTTTTTTCAGCGTTAAAACACAAATGCACAACTTGTAATCTACCTGAGAGTCATTAACAGATGGTACAAGTACTTTAGGCTCTCTGAGCAGGTGCTGTGTTTAAAGTGCTAGTGCACGGTGCATACTTAAATAAGCTTTTGAAACAGCTTTATCTTTTATTAGAAGCATTTTTCCTAATACATGTATATTACAAAAATGCCAGACATCCTAAAACATTTAGGGGCCCATTTATCAAGCTCCGGAAGGATCTTGAGAGCCTGTGTTAAAGACGGCTGCTCCATAACCTGTCCGCCTGCTCTGAGTGAGTACGATCGGGTTGATTGACACCTTCCTGCTGGTTGCTGATTGGCCGCAAATCTGCAGGAGGCGGTGTTGCACCAGCAGCTCACAAGAGCTGCTGGTGCAATGCTGAATATGGAGAGCGTATTGCTCTCCGCATTCAGAGATGTCTGTGGGACCTGATCCGCACTGTCGGATCAGGTCCGACAGAACTTTGTTAAATAGGCCCCTTAGTGGACTTCCGGTAGGCGGGCTCACCAGGCAGTCGCATCTCAACAGAGCTCCGTAAACTAAAGTTACGGTTTAGCCTAACAAACCTCTAATACCTGCCTAGCCCCACACTTTCAAACACTGTCGGGTAGCAAGAAGCTTCGCCGACCTATATCACCAGTGTGCAGATCGCTACATCGGATCTAGCGACCGGGAGACCTGGAAAAGATAAAGCGCCACACTTACGCGCACCGCCATATTGGCTCTACCCCCATCATACTGGGATCACTCCGGGACACAGAGTATTAACTACACCTGCAGGCTTACCCTCATACTGCTCAGGTAATCACGAGCTAGACCTTTAAAGGGGACTTATACTATAAAACAGCCTCAGCGATAGAGCAGGAGACACTCCATACATAGAAGTGAACTTTGATCAGTGGGGAAAGTTTCCAGGGGGGAGGCCTGGAAGAAAGGCTTATACAACCTCCACGGAGCTATCCAAAGAGAGTGGGGGATAATTAAAAAGAGCTGGGAAACTAACATAAGAGTGAACATATCAGAGGAAATAGACGCAGAGACTTTTAATGTTTTAAATCCGCACCGCAACACACTCAGAGTGGCTCGAGATAACGGCACCCACGTGGCAGACGCTTATTGCTGGTAGCAGAGAAATTCACACGCCACTGTTCCCCTACACCAAGAGCAGACGAATCGCCACCAAGGCGACAAACCACATTTTATTGGGAGCGCTGAAGGTGGAGGATAAAAGAAAACTTATATTAAAGGGACAGTACATCCTGCCTTTAGGGGGGAATTAAAAGATATTACAGTCTTAAGAGTAAATAACTTTCCTCTCCTACTTCTTAACAGCTTGGTCTCTCTCCACCTCTTTAGAAAAGAAAAGAGAAAGAACAAAGCCGTTTAATCAGCTAACTGTCCCCATAGCCTCCACAACGCAATGCACAACGCAGTGTGCAACTAAACACACACAGAGACACACCAAAGTGTTAATAAAACCCTAAATTTCGATGAAAGTTGATAAATTTTTTCACAAACTCTCCAAGCCTGCAGTCACAGACATGTCACACAGGACAAAGAACGCCGAAAATAAAAAACAGCTCAGACACCCGGCAGAGGTCCATGCAGAAATGTCAGATACATTGGATCAGGGGGCACCCACAGGACTTGATCATAATGCTTTGCTGCAGGAGTTAAAGTCATTCTTCCTCCCCAAAATGGACTCCCTGCAAACGGGAGTTGATACACTTACATGCGAGGTACGTCAATTCGCCTCCAGAATAAATGCAGCTGAAACTCGCATCTCAGATGTAGAAGACAGACAAGTGACAGCAGATGCAACAATTAAACAACTAGTAAAGAAATCACAACTGCTTCAGGAGCGTGTTGATGACTTGGAAAACAGGAGTAGGCGCAACAACCTACGGCTAGTTGGGGTCCCAGAACGCATCAAAGGCAAAGACCTCTTAGAATTTACGGCGTTAACCTTTCCTAAGCTCCTTGGCATCCACCCTGATATATTGCCAATAGATGTAGAGAGAGCGCACCGCATAGGCCCGGAGAGAGGCCTAGATCAAGCCAAAGACAAACCCAGACAGGTTATATTTAAATGCCTAAATTTCCAGGAGAAAATCAAAATCCTAAGGGCCTATAGGGCCCGCAAAGAAATTCTTTATGAAGATTCAAAACTTCTTCTATTTCAAGATTACTCCATGGAGGTAACCAAGCAGAGAAAAGAGTTTGCTCCACTGTGCTCTCAGCTTCACGAGCAAGGGAGACAGGTAGCCTTACTGTTCCCGGCTAAACTGAGATTGCAAACATCGCATGGAGTCAAATTCTTCCACTCACCACAAGCTCTGAAGAGTTATCTAGCTACAGAACAGAGTCAACACTCAGAAGGAAGATGACATCACAGCTTACTACTACTCTCCCTGCTCTAGGAGCAGTTGACAGCTTTACGAAAATCACTAAAGTTTTTTTTTGAATGGCTATACAGGACTGGTTAAGTCATGGTTGCTGGGAAGATGGAGGCCTTTGGGCCACGAAGGTGGACTGGTATAGAGGGGGATTATCCCAGACCCCCAGGGTAAAGTTGTTCCACTTTATAATGTATCACAGTTATATGTTATGTATTTCACCGATCATATTTTTAATAATTATTGGTTGCAATGTTTTCAATTGTTCTCTAAGAACATGGCAGCTATATTTAACTGCTGTTGTGAAGAGCAAAATGACTACTACAAGCTGGGTTAATATGTTTATATTAATGTTTAGATATGCCATTTTATGTTTTTTACGCAATTCTGAATGTTTGCTGACAGGAAACCACATACACAGAGACCTTTCTTACTTAGGCGGGGGGAACCATCTGGAAAACACAATTTTAAAGCTGACTAAGAAGGACACACAGCGGGGCTGGGGGAGGTGGGGGAGATACCGGCCAGGGAATCTAGACATCCTTGGTCGGCAGAGATGGGGAAATCCTAAGCATCCCAACATCACTAATATCCTAGGCTACACAGTTTTTAAACAGACACAGACCCTCTGTATAACTAACGGAAACAAACTTTCACCTACCTATTCTGGCAGGGAAACAGCTATGAGACAGACACTGAAAGGAAAGATGACACCAAGGAAAGCAAAGCACATAGCAAGCGGAGGGATAACACATCTACACCTCTTAATGGCCCAGTTGAAGGGAAGCTTGAACATATCATTACAGCTAAAACTACAGGGCTTACATAGATTCCCCAGCTCTGTCAAAGCTACAGTCATAATAACATACAGGAAAGACAGTCCAATACTGAAAGTCACCACAAGGTTCAGACAGAGAAGAGTTTTTGCATCACTCAATCAAATGTGGTATAGCGATGTTTGTATTATGAGATGTTCTGCCAACCTGTTTTTCACACTGTTTGATAAGAGTTTGAACCCTCCGACCTTCCTTTGCCCTCGCCCCTCCTTACTCCCGAGTGCCCCCCCCCCCTCCCCCCCCTTCTTCCTTTTTTTTTTTTTTTTCTTTTCCTAATTCTTCTTGCACACTGCATACTACACACTTGCACGTATGCCACTTAGAATAGTAACATGGAACGTGGGAGGCCTCAACACACCAATTAAACGCAAGGCAGTCCTTAACCACCTTAGGAAAATAAACACCGACGTCGCAATGCTTCAAGAGACACATTTACTAGACATAGAGCACCAAAAATTACAAAGGGAATGGATAGGACACGTGGTCTTTTTGTCACACACTAGGGCCAGTAGAGGATTAGCTATAGCGTTTGGGAAAAGAGTGAAGGTCGATATTAAACACACCTATTTAGATTCTAGCGATAGATACATGATAGTGGAAGCGACAGTAGACTCTATAGACTATGTATTCTGTAACTTATATGCACCCAACCACAGAGATTTCGGATTTTGGAAAGAATTAATCAAAAATCTAGCACCGTATATAGGATCCAAGCTGATAGTGGGGGGGGATTTTAATATCTCCCCTACACACACTCTAGACAGGCAATGGTTAGAGACTCTTAGAGTTAGAGATCCCCAAAAAAACTATAAAGCAAAATATGAATCGAAAATATTTAAAATGTTTGAATCAGATATCAATACCTGTGATATATGGAGATTGTACAACCTGGAAGGTAAGGAATATACATGTCTTTCGAAAGCCAAACACACCCTATCACGAATAGATATACTGTTAGTTGACAATAAATTAGCTGAACAGGTGCAAGACTGCAAAATACATGAGATATTAATCTCAGACCATGCGCCAGTAGAGTTGACACTGGGTTCTGCAGATCACTACACAAACAGAAATACACTCCGGTTTCCCACATACCTAACAAAATCTGAAACTTTCATTAAATTCCTACAACATTCATGGACAGACTATGTGACGGATAATGCCGCTCACATAGATAATGTAAAACTATTCTGGGAGGCAGCCAAGACAGTATTGGCAGGGAATATCATCTCATATGCTGCACAAGTAAAATATAAAACCCAACACAGACACAGAACATTACAAAAGCAGCTGGGACAGACTTATCACTCATACCTCCAGTCTAACTCAAAAATACAGTATGACCAATATATAGCCGCAAAAAATGAGCAAGAATCCTTCATAAAACAACAAGCCGCATCAGGATTATTGAAAACCGCGGGTAAATTCTACAGGTTTGGGGGACGGGCGGGCAAATTACTGGCTACGTTGACTAAGGTGCAAACAGCGAAAGTTAAAATTGCAGCTCTACGCTGGAAGGATAGATCACACACTAAGTCTGAAGACATAGTGCGATGCTTTGAACAATACTACTCACAGTTATATACTAAACAAACCCCGACACCGGGCGACAAATTAGCTCAATTCTGGGCCTCGATAAGACCACCACAGATCACTTCAGATCAATTAGATAAAATGAATGCCCCGATTACGCAAGACGAATTGTCTAGCACCATAAGAGACCTACCTGGGGGCAAAGCACCTGGCCCGGATGGGCTACCCCCCGAGTTTTATAAAGTTTTGCATCCACAGGTGTCTATTACACTCACTAAGTTATTTAACTCGTTTCTTCTCACAGACGCGCGCCCCTCTAAGAATTTCACGGCAGCCCACATCACGCTTATACCCAAACCTGGCAAGGATCACTCATTGCCAGAATCTTATAGACCCATCTCGCTCTTGAATGTGGACTATAAGCTGTTCACAAAAATCATGGCAAACAGGCTTAAGACCATACTGCCAGATCTGATCCACCCGGACCAGACGGGCTTCATATATAAACGCACATCGGTGGTAAATCTCCGCAGAGTGCTACAGGTTATAGACCATTACTGGAAGTCGGGGAGATGTGATGCTGGGGAGACCCGCCCGGAGGCCTTCCTGCTGTCCCTGGACGCAGAGAAGGCCTTCGACAGAGTGGAATGGCCCCATCTGATAGACACATTACACAGATTTGGGTTTGAGGGCCCGTTTTTGGATGCGCTTGGGAAAATTTATGACTCGCCGGTAGCTAGGATCCTTGTTAATGGTCTCTTTTCCAGCGACTTCCAATTACAAAGGGGCACCAGACAGGGGTGTCCCCTGTCCCCATTGATATTTAATCTGGCGTTGGAACCACTAGCCATAAGACTCAGACAGGTTTTTCCAGGTATCGTGATTAAAGGCATCCCTCTTCATATAGCACTATACGCGGATGACATGTTACTGTTCGTGGAATCCCCCCAAACTCACGTCCCCATCATACTCCAAATAATAAAGGAATTTGGAGGCTTCTCTGGGTATAAGATTAATACCTCTAAGTCCGAGATATTGTGGCTTTGCAGACACCCATTCTCAAAACATAGCTTCCCGTTTGTGGAGGCGACTGAAGGCTTAACATATTTAGGCATACACCTACATAGAGACCCCTCGCAAATTTACAGATTGAATATCACGGAAAAATGCGTTCAGTTATCCTCTCAGCTATCCAACTGGCTCAACTTCCCATTGGGACTATCGGGCCGGGTCAATTTAGTCAAAATGACAATACTACCCAAAATACTTTACCCAATGCTCATGTTACCATTTCTATTGACTCAAACGGATTTACGGGTACTTACCAGGGCAATATCTCAATTTATATGGAAAAAAGGCAAACCGAGAATAGCGTTGGAAAAACTCCAGCTCCCATACTCGGCAGGGGGGCTAGGCCTCCCGAACTTAAAACTATATAACTGGGCAGCTCTGGCTAGACTAGTATTGGATTGGCAAATGGGCACAGGGCACTTCGGAGATGACAAGCTTGAGGAAGCAATGGTCGCGCCAACTTCGTTGGCGTACCTTCCATATGGAAGTGGACAGACACTCCCAGAGGAAATTCTTGCTAACATAACATACAAAGACCCATTAAGGGCTTGGCACAAGATACATAAATATTTGAAGATTGACTCTCCCCCCTCCCAAATTCATCCCCATAGTGGGGAACCCAGACTTTCCGGCTGGATTAGATCAGGAACCCTTCCGAGATTGGAAAAAAGCTGGCCTAAAGGTAATTGGGGATGTATTAGACCCCCTACAATACACAGTGCGATCATTTCAGGAACTAAAAACCAAGTTTCAACTTTCGAATAGGCACTTTTATGCTTATTTGCAGCTTAGGCATTATGTGGGTTCATTACAAACCTCCAATGCTGAGTTTTGGGGATCACCGCCTTTTGCAATTACGCAGACATTATTCCGAGTGGGATTATTTTCGCTCTCTCATATATACACACGCCTCTTACAGCAGAAAGAACCTCTGATCTTGGCAAATATGATGTCAAGGTACAGAGACAACTGCTTACTGGACTTGACAGTACAAGACATAAAAGAAAGCTTAGAACACACCAGGCAAGCTACACTAGCGATATCGCAAAGGGAAACGCAGATTAGAATCTTACACATGGACTATATCACACCACACAGACTCTCAAAGTGGGATCGGCGGATCCCTAACCGCTGCATTAAGTGCGGGTTAGCAGCGCCATCATTTCATCACTATTTCTATGCCTGCCCAAAGATTAGGAGATTCTGGAGCCAATGTCAATATTGGCTAAAGAGTTCATATCAGATAGAGATAACACTAGCTGAAGCGGAAATATTTCTGTTAAGATGGGATGATACTCATAAGAGGTCACACAGGTTCCTTTCACTATGCACACTACTGGCTAGACAATGTATCCTCAAAAGATGGATCAACAGACAAGCCCCGACAATAGCACAACTAAAACATCTACTACTCAAACAGCTTTTCGTCGAGCAGTGTGACGTTAGGTTAGATACAACACGTAGACTGCGCCCCTTTCTTCAGAAGTGGAAAATACACATAGACACATTAGATCCACACATACAGAATCAGATTTTGAAACCTTTTGCCCATTTGGAGACAATGTTACAAATGAATCCAAGAGAGGGGAGGCAAAACACGGTGGGCGACGACTCTCTAGAGGTAATGCTGTTCTGAATCAGAATTTTTTTTTTTTTTTTTTTTTTTTTTCTCTCTCCCCACCCCCTCTTCCTTCCTCACCCCAGATTCCTGGCTCTCCCCCGCCCTCCCTTGCGGCACCAGGTTTGTGATCAACTATCAAAGTTAATGGTTAATTGTTAAATGTTAGCGTGTTAAATGTGGATAGTTATTAAGGGCTCGGAGCATTTGGAGAGGTGTTATGTGGAACGAAGCACATAACCAAATATGGACACTGGAGATATAGACTTTGACCCTCTCCATAAGCTTCGTTAGCTTCTAGGTTTGAATAAATAAAAAAAATTCCAACAGTGTGGTACCAGAGAGTAATGATGCTAGAGCATTTTTAGGAGGTACTGGAAACAGGTGCTGATCTTACTATATTACGTACATTGTATACTGTTGTATTTATATATCTGTATAAACATGTATTGCCGCATTATGCAATTTTTATCAGCTCTATGTTACTTTACGTTATGACACCCTGCGTGGTGTACTTTTGATTTCTTCTCACTGTACCACTTGTTGACCAAAAATAAAATAAAAAAATAAAAAAATAGGCCCCTTAGTGTGAAAATGGCTTAATGTAGCTTAATGAGTAAAAAAGTGCCCAAACCTATCCTAGAAGTTTCATGAATTTTGGTGTCCCACAAGGCAAATGAGTGACATTAAGCTTGTTTTTGGGGAGCTTAATGTACAAAATTGAACTTAGATGTTACCAATTTCCCCCAAACTTCCTACAATACATTAATATATCAGGACATTTGGTTAAGCATGCCAAAAGTTATTCATATTTTTTTTTTTTTTTTACAATCTCAAAACATAAAGGGGTCAATTTATCAAGCTGCCCCATAACTTGTCCTCCTGCTCTGAGGCAGCGGACAGAAATCAACTGTAGCGAATCATGTCCGCTCAACCTCACTAAATGCTGACAGTATACGCAACCATCATTTAACATTGCACAAGCATTTCTTGTAAAATACTTGTGCAATGCCACCCCCTGCTCACTGGTGGCCAATTGGCCGCTAGCAGGGGCTGTTAATCATCCCAAAATCCATGAAACTTCTAGGATAGGCTTGGATAGTGAAAAACTGAGATTGTGCCAAGTTTTAAGGCAATTGATTGATGTTGAGCGACATTTTGGTACATTAAGGTTTTTTTTACATTAAGTTGCTCATATTAAGGGGTAGATTCATATTTTTTACATTAAACTGCTCATATTAAGGGGTAGGGGTATCAAATGTTGGGCAGACATGATCCGCTGTCAAGTCGGCCCAACATCGCTAAATGCCGACAGCATACGCAGTCGGAATTTAACATTACACAAGCATTTCTTGTGAAATGCTTGTGCAATGCCGCCCTCTGCACATTTGCTAGCAGGGGGTGTCAATCATCCCGATCGTATCTGATCGGGATGATTGCAGTCTGCCACCTCTGAGTTAAGGAGCAGTTAAATGTGAATAACTTTTGGTATGTTTTACCAAATGTCCTGAAATTTTCAGAATATGTTTGAATCGATAGATTAATGTATTGGGGGTAGTTTGGGGCAAATTGGTTAACATCTAACCAATTAAGCTCCCCAAACAATGAGGCTCGGTGTCACTCATTTGCCTTGTGGGAAATCGAAATCCATAAAACTTCTAGGATAGGCTTGGATAGTTAAAAACAGAGGTTGTGCCAATTTTCAAGGTAATTGGTTGAAGATTAGGCCCATTTTGGTACATTAAGCTCTTTTTACATTAAGCTGCTCACATAAAGGGCCGATTTATCAAATGTTGGACAGACAGTGCTGAATGCCAACAGCATACGCTGTTATGTTGAACTGCTTGTGCAATGCCACCCCCTGCAGATTCACGGCCAATGGGCCGCTATCAGGGGTGTCAATCAACCCGATCATATGAGATCGGGCGGATTGATGTCCGCTGCCTCAGAGGCGTAGGACCAGTTAAGGAGCAGCGGTCTTAAGACTGCTGCTTCATAACTGCTGTTTCCGGTGAGCCTGAAGGCTTGTGCGAAAACAGGGGCATCAGGGACCATTTGACCCTTGATAAATAGGCCCCTAATTGTTTTAAGACTGTAAAAAAAGGTAAATGTGAATAACTTTTGCTTTGTTTTACCAAATGTCCTGAAATTTTCCAGATATGTTTGAATAGATAGATTATTGTATTTTGTGAAGTTTGGGGGAAATCGGGTGACAACTAAGCTTATTTTTCTACGCTAAGCTACCATAAGCTCCCCAAAAAACAAGCGTCACTCATTTGCCTTGTAGGACACCGAAATCCATGAAACTTCTAGGATAGGTTTGTATACTGAAAAACTTAGGTAGTACAAGGTTTCAAGGCAATTGAATGATGTTTAGGCACATTATGGTACATTGTGCTATTTTTACAATAAGCGGTTCACATTTAATGTTTTGAGATTGTAAAAAAATAGTTAAACTTTTGGTATGTTTTATCAAATGCCTTGAAGTTTTCCAGATATGTTTAAATATATATATATTGGTTAACATCTAAGTTCTTTTTTGCACGTTAAGCCACATTAAGCTCTCCAAAAAACAAGCTTAATGTCACTTATCTGCCTTGTGGGAAACCAAAATCCATAAAACTTCTAGGATAGGCTTGGAGAGTGAAAAACTGAGGTTTTGGCAAGTTTTAAGGCAATTGATTGATGTTTAGGCACATTTTGGTACATTAAGCTCTTTTTACATTAAGCTACTCACATTAAGGGGCATATTTAACAATTTGCGAGCAGACATTAAACGAAGTAGCATATCATGTCCACCGCACATTGATAAATGCAGACAACTTTCGCTGTCTGCATATATCATTGCACATGCAGTTCTTGTGAACTACTGGTGCAATGCCGCCAATCAGCTGCTAGCAGGGGGTGTCAATCAACCCGATAGTATTCAATCGGATTGATTTCTGTCCGCCACCTCAGAGCAGGCAGAGATGTTAAGGAGCAGCGGTCTTTAGACCGCTGCTTCATAACTTCTGTTTCCAGCGAGTCTGAAGGAGCTTGATAAATATGCCCCTAACTGTTTTAGGATTGTAAAAAAATAGTTACATTTAAATAACTTTTGGTATCTTTTATCAAACGTCCTGAAATTTTTAGAATATGTTTGAATAGATAGATTATTGTATTGTGTGAAGTTTGGGGGAAATTGGTTAACATCTGAGTTCTTTTTTGTACGTTAAGCCACATTAAGCTCCCCATAAAACAAGCTCATTTGCCTTGTGGGAAACCAAAATCCATGAAACTTCTAGGATTTGCTTGGATAGTTAAAAACAGAGGTTGTGCAAAGTTTCAAGGAAATTGATTGATGTTTAGGCACATTTTGGTACATTAAGCTCTTTTTACAGTAAGCTGCTCACATATAGGGGCCTATTTAACAAATGTCTGTCCGACATAATCCGATCAGCGGATCATATCCGACAGACATCATTGAATGTGGAGAGCAATGCTGCCCCCTGCAAATTTGTGGCCAATTGCGGCCGCTAGCAGGGGGTGTCAACCCGATCGTATTCAATCGGGTTGATTTCACTCAATCTCTGTCCGTCTCCTCAGAGCAGGCGGACAGGTTATGGAGCAGCAGTCTTTAGACCGCTGCTTCTTAAGTGGTGTTTCTGGCGACACTGAAGGCTCACCAGAAACACGGCCCTTCAAGCTCCATACGGAGCTTGATAAGTGAGCCCCTAAATGTTTTAGGATTGTAAAAACATAGTAAAATGCAAATAACGTTTGGTATGTTTTACCAAATGTCCTGAAATAGATAGATTAATGTATTGTGGCACGTTTAGGGGAAATTGGTTTACATCTAAGTTTGATTTTGTACGTTAAGCCATATTAAGCTCCCCAAATAAACAAGCTTAATGTCACTTATTTGCCTTGTGGGACACCAAAATCCATGCAACTTCTAGGATAGCCTTGAATTGTAGAAACCTTGGGTTGTGCAAAATTATGCAACAATTGATTAACATTTGAGCACTTTTTCACTCATTAAGCTACATTAAGCCATTTTCACATCAAATGTTTTAGGATATCCCAAAAAATGATTGGTGAGTGATACAGCTCTTGACTGCATATACCATCAGCTGACACCTTTTAAAGAAACAAGAATAAGGCTAAGAGGTGGCTGGAGGGTGTTGAAAATTGTTATTAGCATTTACATGCATTTTCTGCAGAACTAATTATACTGTTCATCTGATAAAATTAAAGAATAATAAATAAGTCATTTACTAATTTATTTTCTTTCAGTCTTGTCTGGATAATGCTTTCTTAGTGACTATGGAAATGCAGAAATGCAGTTACATTGAAACGTCCACCTGTATAACACGTGTTGTCTTGTTCCTCAAGCGTGGAGAAGCAGTAAGTACCTGGTATCTGTAAAATGACATTTATATTCCTCAATATAAGCAGACAGGTTCCAACTATGGTATAAGGTGTTTGAAAAAAAAGGGCTCCAAAGGGCTTTAACATAAAGTATATATGCATAGATATACATGCTAATATGAGTATATGATTATATCATCAGTATATGTATAGATGTGTGTACATATGTATTTATGTGTTTGTTTTACTGTATATTTACTGTACATATTTCATATTCCAATGTTCTACACTTACAGGATAATGTAATTTGTATTTTATATACATATCTCTGTGTATATATATATATATATATATATATATATATATATATATATATATATACACAGAGATATGTATATAAAATACAAATTACATTATCCTGTAAGTGTAGAACATTGGAATATGAAATATGTACAGTAAATATACAGTAAAACAAACACATAAATACATATGTACACACATCTATACATATACATATATACATAATCTTTTATATATATGTATAGACATCTATTTTACATTATATATATATATATATATATATATATATATATATATACTTAAAAATAAAAATTAAATTATTTTCTATGTGAAGAAAAGAAATGTAAAATATATGTAAAGTACATCGGGGTTCATGGTGTTGGGTGAGCGCACATGAAGAATTGCTAGCTATAATGCACGTTGAAATATTAAATATTATATATATATTAATAATAATTATTAGAACATATTATACATACTATAAACAATCTAAATAATCCATAGAATATATCGATATTTTTTACTTAATATTTTTTTATTTGTAATATTTCAATGATGCACATCTCTCTCTCTCTCTCTCTCTCTCTCTCTCTCTCTCTCTCTCTATCTATATATATATATATATATATATATATATATATATATATATTTTACCTTTACCTAAACCCAGTTGATAAATTAAATATTGTTAAACAATCAATAACAAAAAATATGTTTTTGTGTCTTCAGATATTTGAGATCAGATATGACAACAGTGAATTTCCTCATGTATCATATGACAAGAATAAAATGTCTAAAGGTTTGTTTGTCTAACATTCATTATATATGTCAGGCAGGATACTTATGTTTAATGTCTTATTATAAATTATTATTATAAATATATATGTAGTGTTCAAACCATAAAAGTGCATTCCTTGTTAATTATGTTATATATTCAGTAAATTTTATTTCCCTTAGAACATTCTGTAGACCATGTGACACTCTCTTCTATTATTATTCATTATCCAAGTATTTTAACATTTTCATGGGCAAGCAGCCCATGCAATTTAATTCACTACAATTTAATTTTCTTTGCCTATAGTTTAGTATACATTACTTTTCGGTCCATTAAACAAGTGTATTGTGAATTTTTAGCCACCTTCATACAGCTGGCATGAAAAAACAGGGCAACCAGCTTGTTTAAAATGCTTACGGCATTTCATTAGATTTGTGAGAGAGCTTCAAACATGTCCCGGAAACTCTCCTGTTCAACCCAGGGAACACCCCTGTCCCTCCCACTTTCTGAAGTTTTATTTTACAATAGAGAAAATACCAAGTGCAATTTAAGTTGTAAAAGATACACAGAAATATACAAGGTATGATCCTAACATAGCATGATCAAAACATAAGAGTTTGTACAATCACTACTGGATCTATATTTAAATGTATTAAAATATAAAATAGGGTGCAAAGTTTGAATTTAATAATACTGAAAGGACCCAATGTGAAGTGTAAAGTGATATAAAATACAATGCACAAAGTGTAAGTGTAACAAAACTCTCATATCACACAGTGCTATATTGCACTGGTCTTGTCTGTCCTTCAGACACAGAAATTTGAGAGATCTTGCAGTGTTGCAAAGTTCTGCTCTTTTTCTTTAAAGATTCAATGATTTTAGCCCCTTTGAATTCTGCCCTAAAATTTCTCTCCTATCAGGAGAATCTTTGATCATCAGGATCAAAAATAGAATGTTATTGTTTAAAAAAGAAAGATAATCCCTTTATTTATCATACCCCAGTTTTGCAACTATTATAGAAATATACTTTTTACCTTTGTGATTACCTTGTATCTACACCTCTGCAGCCTCCTTATCTCAGATTTTTTGACAGACTTGCAATTCAGGCAATTATTGCTCACTCTTAAATAACTTAACGTGCATGAACACAATATTATCTATATGAAACACATGAACTAACGTCCTCTAGCTGTGAAAAACTGTAAAATGCAGAGGAGGCCTTCAAGGGCTTAGAAATTAGCATATGAGCTTACCTAGGTTTAGATTTCAACTAACCATTACAAGAGAACAAAGCAAATTTGATGATAAAAGTAAATTACAAAGTTGTTAAAAATTACATGCCCCATCTGAATCAGGGAAGTTTAATTTGGACTTTACTATCCCTTTAAGTGAAGCACTTGAGTGAAATCCAAATACCAGTGCAAAATTTAGAGCTTTTTGAAACCTTTAATAAACCATTATTGCTTGCTTGTTTAACAAAGCACATAACAATTCTATGGAAGCAAATGATTTAAGGGATATGGTACATGACAAGAGGTCCATGTTATATTTCATTTACTCCCAATAATAATTTTTATATGTTCATTATCCGCTCATAAAGGGATTCTCTTGCTGAAAATGCTGAACACTGTGTAGGGATATATGACAGAGCCCTAAATACTGACTTTAAAACAGAGATGACAATTCAAAATTAATTTGGGTGTAAGATTAAAAAGCATTTTTTTTTTACAATTGGTACAAGATTGTATTGTGCCAGTTCATAAGTCGATTTTCCATGAATTTCAAATTGAGTTAAGAAGATTATATCAATTTTAACTTTTATCTGGTGAATATAAGCTAGAATATACATTTATGTATACAGATATCACCGAAAATAATATCTAGAAAAAGAGGAGATGCTTGAAACCTAGAGTAAGAAAGGTATAATTGAAATAGAATGTTTAACTGCCTTTGTAAAATAATGTTAAAACAAGAAGCTCTGTTTAGCTTGCATATTCCAATGAGGCATCTGCTTGGGAATTTCTGTTTGGCTACAATTTACTTATACAGGTCTTTTTTATAATATAATCAAAACATTGTGTTTGTCAGGTATATTTTAAAGGGATAGTCTAGTCAACATTAAGCTTTCATGATTTAGATAGAGTATGAAATTTTAAGCAACTTTCTAATTTACTCCTATTATCAGTTTTTTTTCATTCTCTTGCTATCTTTGTTTGAATGTAAGCCGGCCCATTTTTGGTTCAGAACCTGGGTAAGGCTTGCTGATTTGTGGCTACATTTAGACACCAATAAGCAAGTGCTACTCAGGTACTGAACCAAACATGGGCCGGCTTCTAAGCTTTACATTCCTGATTTTTCAAATAAAAATACTAAAAGAACAAAGACAAATTGATAATAGGAGTAAATTAGAAAGTTGCTTAAAATTGCACGCTCTATCTAAATCATGACAATGTAATGTTGACTAGACTATCCCTTTAAGGACATAAATCCCACATTTTTTTCTTTTCATAATTCAGAAAACATTTAGTTTTAAACAATTTTCCAATTTACTTCTATTGTCTAATTGGCTTTTCATTCCTATGTAAGCTCAGGAGCAGCAATGCACTACTGGGAGCTTGCTGCTGATTGGTGAATGCAAATATATGCCTCTTTTCATTTGCTTATTGATGTGCTCAGCTATCTCCCAGTAGTGCATAGCTGTATCTTCATTAAAGGATACCAAGAGAATGAAGCATGTTTGATAACAGAAGTAAGCTGAAAAGTTATTTAAAACTCTAAGCTCTATCTGAATAATAAAATGAAAACATGTGTGGTTTTATGTCCCTTTAATTTATTATAGTAATTGGAGTTTTTTTGATTTTATTTCATTTTGTATATAATTTATAACTAAACCTATCCTTTCTTGATTTTGTTTTACTTCTCTACACAGCTGGTGTTACCATTTGTTGGCCATCATCGTTTTTCATGATTGTGCACACCAACATAGGCCTCTCTTTGCAGGTGCAACTTATTCCCATCATGCAACTGTACGTCATACTAGACTCATCTTACAAGAATAAAACATGTGGTATGGAGCCCTCTTTATGAGAATCTAAACATGTTGCTGTTTTATAAAGAAAAGTCTATTAGGAAAACAGTATAAAGCAGACATCCTCAATCTTGGTCCTCCAGAGGTTTTGGAACTACATTTCCCATGATGCTGATATGCTGGTTGAACATCATGGGAAACGTAGTACTAAAACCCCTGGAGGGCCAAGTTTGTGGATGTCTGGTATAAAGTCTTAAACATAGGATAGAAAATAACCCTGCTAAATTATGATTCACAACATTTATTTTCCAGTTGGCTAGTATGTTAAAGGGACATTACACAGCTGTGTACAGTAATATGGATACTACTCACCATGATATTGTTTTCCCTCTACCTGAAGTTCTCTTTAAAGTCTTATTTTAACTTATTACAGAATCCAGTTGGTAAAGCTATACATTTTATACTGGGCGCCACCATCTTGTAGCTCGCGTATTGTTGCAACCTGTGCACTTTCACAGATATGTTACTGGATTTTTTACAGATGTACCTTGTACTCAAGTTTATCTCACAAAATAGAGGGGCAGAAAAGTCACATAACAAATATAAGTTCCAAGATGGCGGCTCCCAGTGTGAAGATGCAGAGCTTTACTAGTGTTTGTAAGGGGTTAAAAAGATAACAACGTTGAAGACAGATGCAGACACAGGTGGAAAAACAATAGCCCTGCTACTGTAGTTGTACTCAGCAGTTTAACGTCCCTGTAAAACTAGAACTAATGGCACATATACCACGTTATTTTAAGACTTGTCATAAGGTACATAGAATATTCTTTATGCACATATTTAAGTACTGTGCATAGTGTTTATATATAGAGAGTGAAAGGATGAAAAGAAAAACACTATCCATAACCAACACGGTTATATAAATACACTTTTTACCTCTGTGATTACTTTCTAGCTAAGCCCCTGCAGACTGCCCCCCTTATTTCATTTCTTTTGACAGACCTGCATTTTAGCCAATCAGTGCTGACTCATAAAAAAAACTCCACGGGATTGAGCACAATGTTATGTATATAACTATATGGCACACTTATAAAGATAATAGGCAGCTTCAACGGCTTAGAAATTAACACATGAGTCTACCTAGGTTTAGCTTTAAACAAAGATTAGCAAGAGAATAAAGCAAATTTGATGATTAAAGATGATTGTTTAAAATTGCATGCTTTAGCTGAATCCTGAACATTTAATTGTTACTTGACTGTCCCTTTAAGAGAAAAAGAAATTATTAAATATACAGAAATTAAAATATAAACTATTTGCATAATTAATTTAATATAAATTATTGTCTGAAAAAGATTTAAATTGATATGAAACCCCCAAAAAATGCATTTTGTGATTCAGACAGAGCATTCAATTTTAATAAAGTTTCCAGTTGACTTCTATTATCAAATTTGCTTCATTATCATAGTATTCTTTGTTGAAGAGATACCTAGGTAGGTAGGTAACAGTGCTGCCATCTAGTGTTTTTTCAGCTGGATACAAATCTTGCAAAATAGCTGCCATATAATGCTCAACACATGTGCACACGATAATAGAAATATATTAGAAAGGATTTTTAAAATTGCATGCTCTATCTTAAAGGGACACTAAACCCAATTGTTTTCTTTCCTGATTTAGATAGAGCATACAATTTTAAGCAACTTTCTAATTTACTCCTATTATCAATTTATATTAGTTCTCTTGCTATCTTTATTTGAAAATCAGGAATGCAAAGCTTAGGAGCCAGCCCTTGTTATCAGCACACTCGATATTGCTTGTTTATTGGTGGCTAAATTTAGCCACCAATAAGCAAGCGTAACTCATGTTCTGAACCAAAAATGGGCCAGATCCGAAGCTTTACATTTCTGCTTTTTAAATAAAGATAGCAAGAAATCAAAGAAAAAATATTAATAGGAGTACATTAGAATGTTGCTCAAAATTGCATGCTCTATCTGAATCATGAATGAAAAAAATTTAGTTTTAACTTTAATTATGAAAGAAAAAATGTGGGTTTCATATTCCTTTAATGCAAAATTTACCAAGCAGTTTGAGTAAATATAGAGATCTGAGACGGGAATGGGAGTAGACTTGCTAGATTACTAAATTATTTCCTTTATACAATATTGTGGTCTTTGTTATATGATAGTTTCCTCTAACCTTAATGGGAATAATAATCCACATATATAAGCTGGGTACAAAAAGGCATATTGGTAACAGTATAATAACCACTTTTTTGGTTACCAAGGTCTCTGTGGAAACTTTAACGCCATACAGAAAGATGACTTCCGAGCCAGTAGTGGAGCTGTTGAAGGAACCATTGCTGAATTTGCAAACTCTTGGAAGACTCAGTTCTCTTGTAAAAATAATAAACCCCCACCTGAACATCCCTGCATGTTTGGCCTGGAAATAGGTAATTTGTCCTGTTTTTCATTCTCTTGCTGTGTGCCGTTCTATGCTTGTATATTGTTAGACCATATCTTTGTTTTGAATGTAAGAAATATATCATTTTATAATCACCTCACATGTTTTTGATATTTTTTTTATGAATGATTAAATTATGTATTATCCAGATTTAAAGGGACAGTCTACTCCAGAATTTTTTTTCTTTAAAAGGATAGATAATCCCTTTATTACCCAATCCCCAGTTTTGCACAACCAACACAGTTGTATTAATATAATTTTGCCTCTGTGATTACCTTGTATCTAAGCCTCTGCAGACTGCCCTCTTATCTTAGATCATTTCTGTAAAAAACTGTCAAAATCCCCTTAGATAAGAGGCGGCCTTCAAGGGCTTAGAAATTAGCATATAAGCCTACCTAGGTTTAGCTTTCACCAAGATATACCAAGAGAACAAAGCACATGTGATGATAAAAGTAAATTGGAAAGTTGTTTAAAATTATATACCCTATGTGAATCATGCAAGTTTAATTTTAACTTGACTGTCCCTTTAATATACAGTTAATACACAACACCTTTAAACCCATAATGTTAATACCATAACAAAGAGACCAATGTTTTTGGAACATTGATGTGTTGGATAAAGCAAATTCAGAGTAACCATATTTTATTTGGATTAGCTACAAAGTATACATTATGCACCAGTTCTTAAAGAAACAGGAAACCCCAAAATCTTGTTTCATGAATTTTCTTTCATGATTAGGATAGAACATAAACACCTTTTATTTCTATTATCAAATTTGCTTCAATCTCTTGTTTTCCTTTGCTGAAGGAACAGCATTGCACTGCTGGCAGCTAGCTGAACACATGTAGTTAGCCAATCACAATAGACAAATGTGTGCAGGTACCAATCAGCAGCTAGCTCCCACTAGTGTAGGATATAAGCGTATTCTTTTTCAACAAAGGATAGAGAAAGAGAATAAAGCACATTCGAAAACAGAAGTGAATTTAAAAGTGTCTTAAAATGACCTGTTTTATCTGAATCATGCAACTTTCATTTTGACTTTCCTATCCCTTTAAAACAGTTATCTTCTTTTGCCACTGAACTTCTAGGCTGTAATTGTAAAAACAAAACTTTTAGTATCTATGTTTTTTTTTTCTGTAAAAATTAGAGATAAAAGTTGTAATTCTATGTTCTTGCTATAGTCCAACATTGTATTTACTGTTTATATATTTATTTAGTTAATCACAAAACAAAATCCCCTACATCTTAAAAAAATAAAAATAATAAAAGACTAGACCACTACTCAAGATGCGGCAGTTTTTTCCCCCTTCTATATAAATAGTATAAAGAAGAAATCGAGAAAACAAAACACGCTTTAATGATTTAAAGTTCTTTATGAAATGCAAAAATAAAAAGCTAAACTATTCTCCATTTAATTGCTCAATTGATGGTTATGTAAATCATAAATACTGTTCCTTACACGTTTAAACATACAGTTATACAAATTATTAGTGAGAAGGAACAGTTATACAATGATTTCCTGTTGCATGCTGGGATGGGACATACCATTTTAAACTTTTTCTTTGTTTAATGTTAAAGTACGGTATTTCCAAACATATTTCATCTTTTTTTTTTATATAATCCTGTTCCTGCCAAATAAATGAATGTTTCACTTGCAGAAGCAGCTCCCTCACCACCATCTGATCTGTTATATTCCTACAGATTTAAAGGGACAGTCTACTCCAGAATTTCTATTGTTTAACAAGATAGATAATCCCTTTATTACCCATTCCCCTTTTTTGCATAATCAACGTGGTTATATTAATACACTTTTTATATCTTTGATCACCTTGTATCTAAGCCTCTGCAGACTGCCCCCCTATTTTGGTTCTTTTGACAGACTTGCATTCAGCCAATCAGTGCCCTCTCATAAATAACTCCACGGGTGTGAGCACAATGTTATCTATAAGATACACAAAAACTAACGCCCTCTAGCTGTGAAAAACTTTAAAATGCACTGAGATACCAGTTGTCCTTCAAGGGCACAGGAATTAGCATATATGCCTACCTAGGTTTAGCTTTCAACTAAGAATAACAAGAGAACAAAGCAAGTTTGATGATAAAAGTAAATTGGAAAGTTGTCTAAAATTACATGCACTATCTGAATAATTAAAGTTTTATTTTACTAGACTGTCCCTTTAATATATTTTTGTCATTTCATTTTACAATTAAAGGAACACTAAACATCTTATAATCAGAAGATACTTTTGTTATCTTACTATAGAATAAGAAATCAATGTAGTCTAAACCTTTTTAAAACAAATTAAATTATTGCTTGCTGCAACTGTTTTTCATTATCCAAACTCCACCCATCCCTTGCATTATTTGGAGGAGCTAATCCAGCTTGCCTTTAAATAAAGACAAGGCTAGTTACAACCATTATGATAGTATAAACTGCATTGTTTTGCAGTAGTTATCTCCTCTGAAGCCAGTAATAATATACATATAATATGTTGTATGATTAGCCTTGAAAAGTCTGCATTGACAGTATGAACAGGGGGCACAATAAAATAAAATGTTTATTGCAAAGAAGGTTTACTGGGCATAACTAAACATTTTAGATTAAAGGGACAGTATACACCAAATTTCATTTAACTGCATGTAACAGACACTACTATAAAGAAGAATATGCACAGATACGGATATAAAAATCCAGTATAACACCTTTTAAAAACTTATTGAGAAGCTCCCAGTTTAACACGGTTGATGAGGTTAGACTGGGACACCCAGTAAAAGGGGCTAAGAGCAGCCCTTCCCCTGCATATGAAAAGACCCATTATATAAACAGAAGCAATCTGAAGTCTTTAGACATCAGTATACATTTAAAACTTTGGGGATTGGGTAGAAGTCTGAAAATCAGCACAATGTTATTTAAAAATATACATTTTTACAAAAACACCCCAAGATGGGCTATATAAATGGATCATCTACAAAACATTTATGCAAAGAAAAATCTAGTGTACAATGTCCCTTTAAATCTCAAGGTGTTAGCTGTCTCTTTCAATAGAGTGATTCCTATAACTTTGTAATCCTGTTTGCAGATAATAAGACATACATTGTGTTTGCTTTTAGCTATTTCATTGGTCCAGTAAATGCAGATAGGTTTTAACATAATGTATGTAACCCACCATAACTATATATAATACCTGTCTGTCTGGGTCTTTACCCAATAAGTTCCAATCAGCCAATAGAATGCAAGCTCAATCCTATTGGCTGATTGCATCAGCCAATAGGATTTTTCCTACCTTAATTCCGATTGGCTGATAGAATCCTATCAGTCAATTGGAATTCAAGGGACTCCATCTTGGATGACTTCATTTAAAGGAACCGTCATTCGTCGATAGTCGTCGGTATGGATGGATGCTCCACGTCGGATGTCTTCAAGATGGAGCCGCTCCTCGATGGATGAAGATAGAAGATGCCACCTGGATGAAGACTTCTGCCCGTCTGGAGGACCTCTTCTGCCTGGATTGGATGAAGACTTCTGCCCCTCTGGAGGACCACTTCTGCCCGGTTTGTTGAAGACGTCTCAAGGTAGGGTGATCTTCAAGGGGGTAGTGTTAGGTTTTATTAAGGGGGGATTGGGTGGGTTTTAGAGTAGGGTTTGGTGTGTTGGTGGTGGGTTGTAATATTGAGGGGGTATTGTATTTTTTTTTACAGGTAAAAGAGCTGATTACTTTGTGGTAATGCCCTGCAAAAGGCCATTTTAAGGGCTATTTGTAATTTAGTATAGGGTAGGGAAATTTTTTTTATTTTGGGGGGATTTTTATTTTATTAGGGGGATTAGAGTAGGTGCAATTAGTTTAAAATTCTTGTAATTATTTTATTATTTTTTGTAACTTAGTGTTTGTTTTTTTTGTACTTTAGTTTATTTCATTTAATTGCATTTAATTGTAGTTAGTTTAGGTAATTAATTTAATTATAGTGTTTTGTTAGATGTAATTGTAACTTAGGTTAGGTTTTATTTTACAGTTAAATTTGTACTTATTTTATCTAGGTAGTTATTAAATAGTTAATAACTATTTAATAACTATTGTACCTAGTTAAAATAAATACAAAGTTGCCTGTAAAATAAAAATAAATCCTAAGCTAGCTACAATGTAACTATTAGTTATATTGTAACTATCTTAGGGTTTATTTTACAGGAAAGTATTTAGTTTTAAATAGGAATAATTAATTTAATTGCAGTAATTTTATTTAGATTATTTTAAATTATATTTAAGTTAGGGGGGTTAGGGTTAGACTTAGGTGTAGGGGTTAATATATTTATTATAGTGGCAGCGACGTTGGGGGTGGCAGATTAGGGGTTAATAAGTGTAGGTAGGTGGCGGCGACATTGGGGTGGCAGATTAGGGGTTAATAAATATAATGTAGGGTTCGGCGATGTTGTGGGCAGCAGATTAGGGGTTTATACATATAATGTAGGCTGCGGCGGTGTCCGGAGCGACAGATTAGGGGTTAATAATATAATGCAGGTGGCGGCGATGTCAGGGGCGGCAAATTAGTGGTTAATAAGTGTAAGATTAGGGATATTTAGACTCGGGGTTCATGTTAGGGTGTTAGGTGTAGACATAAAATGTATTTTCCCATAGGAATCAATGGGGCTGCGTTAGGAGCTGAACGCTGCTTTTTTACAGGTGTTTGGTTTTTTCAGCCGATTCTGCCCCATTGATTCCTATGGGGAAATCGTGCACGAGCACGTTTTGCCTGCTCACCACTACCGTAAGCAGCACTGGTATTGAGGTGAGATGTGGAGCTAAATCTTGCTCTCTGCTAACTTTTTAGAGGCTAACAACGGGGTTGAAAAAAACTGTAATAACAGCGTTGTTTTAAGTGAGCGGTGAGCTGAAACTGAGCATTAGTACCGCACAGCCTTACCGACAAAAACTCGTAATCTACCTGAGTATTTCCCTAGGGCTGCCTCTATTATCCCACATAATAGCATATTGATTTCTTAAAACACTGGGTACAAAATACACCCCATTAACTATTTTGTGCAGCACTCTGTCAATATATATATATATATATATATATATATATATATATAGAGAGAGAGAGAGAGAGAGAGAGCACACTCTCACCTAAAGAACAGCTACCAGGGTGCAGGCAAATGTACTCATAAAGTTAGAAAAAGGCATGCACTCTCTAGATTTGTGCAAAAAAAGTGCTTTAATGGCACATCAAACCGGTAACGTTTCGGGGATCAATCACCCCTTCATAAGACCAAGTGAGCAAATGAACAAACACAAGTGATTATAACAGGTGTAAACCCCACCCCCAATCAAAGAAGAACAGCCCATCTTGTAACAGGAAGTGACATAAAAATATACAAAACATCAAAATAAGATGCTATGTCAAATATAAGTGATGTGTATATATTATGTATAAAGCCCATATCATGTTATCACTTATATTTGACATAACATCTTATTTTGATGTTTTGTATATTTCTATGTCACTTCCTGTTACAAGATGGGCTGTTCTTCTTTGATTGGGGGTGGGGTTTACACCTGTTATAATCACTTGTATTTGTTCATTTGCTCACTTGGTCTGATGAAGGGGTGATTAATCCTCAAAACGTTACCTGTTTGATGTGCCATTAAAGCACTCTTTTTTGCACAAATCCAGAGAGTACATGCCTTTTTCTAACTTTATATATATATATATATATATATATATATATATATATATATATATATATGAGAAATAGAAGGTAAGCGCTGCAAAGCATAAAATGTAAAACCATATATAGATAAACACAATTAATAAATCAATCACAGAATATAAAAATGATAAAAGATACCATTAAAACCAAAATAAAAAAGTCCATAAACACATAGGTAAAGTAATGAGCCAGGAGCAATGTGGTAAATATTCCAAGTGTTCCCAAAAAATCTTCAAATACAGTTCCCCAAGGATGTAAACTTACTTGAAGAATCCTCAATCCATATGAAGTAAGTAATGACGTAATCACCATCCAATCCCACTCACTTAGCAAGCTGATTATATGCTTCTGTAAGCTGTGTTAGAGAGTTATTGTCTATTTTTTTTTATAATTTGCGATAATGTGCGGTAAAGGAAGTTATATGTCCTCTCAGGACCGCCTTTGAGGCGTGCCAAAATAAGTCAATGTTTTCCCTGTGCTGATCATTATCTGACGCATATTGTACCCATGATTTTTTGAGGTGTTTGCGGAATTCTACGTTGTTGTAAAGATAAGATGGGAATCGCCAATTGCGCTTAGGAGTATCTGGTGGTATTGGCTGGAGGATTATATGAATTGGGGCATGGTCTGAGATTGTGATTTGTCCTATTACAGGAGAGTGAAGCTGTGGTTTAAGGGAAGTGGAGGTCAAAAATAAATCAATCCTAGATAGTGTATGGTGTGTATTTGAAACACAAGTATAATCCCTCTGATCGGGGTTCTGCACCCTCCAGACCATCCACAAGGCCCAATGTTTCTTTGAATGTACTGGCAAGTTGCGTCTCTCTCTTATATTTTGAGATATTTCCCTTCATCAGGGCAAGCCCTACCGAATCTTTAAATCTATTTAACGGGATGATTTGCGCCAGATTGAAGTCACCCCCCCACGATTATTGGTATGTTGTCATGTATTGCTAACTGTGCCAGTAGAGCTGACCAAAATGTCGGGCAATATGCATTAGGGCCGTAGACAAATAACATATGTAAAGGTATGTACATGCATCAGTGTAATGATGTATCTGCCCTTTTCGTCTGTAATAGTGTGCGTGAAAGAAATTGGGAGCCCTTTCTTGACCAGTATCGCAACCCCTCATTTTCTGCCCTCAGTGGGTGTATAGAGAATTTGCCCTACCCATTTAGATTTCATCATAGGCCTCTTTTATATTTTTCTCATGATTGCCCTTTTCTAAAAATCTGCTAGAAAGTACAGTGGATTCTGTCTCAAAATCCTCCATCCTACTGCAATTCCTGTGTATCTGCTGGAATTGTCCAAATGGAATAATTGTAATCCAATTTGGGTGGCGGCAGCTTTTCGCATGCAAGTAGTCATTCATATCTGTATCCTTCTTGTATAATTTAGTTATGATATTATCTTGCTCATGTGTCAAGATAAGGTCCAAAAATTCTATTTCTTTCTGACTACTTTTGTGGGTAAAATGCAGATTCTTGTTGTTTATATTGACATATTCAATAAAATCCAACAGAGGCTCCTCATCCCCGTTCCAGATCATAACAATATCATCAATAAAACTACCTCAAAAGACAATGGATGATCTAAATGGATTATTATTCCATATTGCTTCTTCTTCCCAGTGGCCCATATACAAGTTGGCATAACTTGGGGCAAAGCGTGTGCCCATTGCTGTGCCACTTATTTGAAAATAATACTGTTCCTCAAACAAAAAGTAATTATGTTCTAAAATATACTTTATTGAGGAGACCAGGAATTGTTGGGTATTCAACGGTAGTAAGGTTCTATTAGTAAACCAATACTCAGCTGCTGAGATTCCTCTATCATGCGGGATGCAGGTGTAGAAGCTACCTATATCCATTGTAACTCACTTTCCATTTAATATTTGAAACTTTTTAATAATGTCTATAGTGTCTCTTATATAGGATCTCAATGCGGGCACAATCGGTTGTAGGTAAGAGCTTAGTCATATATACAGTGGGGCAAAAAAGTATTTAGTCAGCCACCAATTGTGCAAGTTCTCCCACTTAAGAAGATGAGAGAGGCCTGTAATTTTCATCATAGGTATACCTCAACTATGAGAGACAAAATGTGGAAACAAATCCAGACAATCACATTGTCTGATTTGGAAAGAATTTATTTGCATATTATGGTGTAAAATAAGTATTTGGTCACCTACAAACATGCAAGATTTCTGGCTCTCACAGACCTGCATCTTCTTCTGTAAGAGGCTCCTCTGTCCTCCACTCATTACCTGTATTAATAGCACCTGTTTGAACTTGTTATCAGTATAAAAGATACCTGTCCACAACCTCAAACAGTCACACTCCAAACTCGACTATGGTGAAGACCAAAGAGCTGTCGAAGGACACCAGAAACAAAATTGTAGACCTGCAACAGGCTGAGAAAACTGAATCTGCAATAGGCAAGCAGCTTGGTGTGAATAAATCAACTGTTGGAGCAATAATTAGAAAATGGAAGACATACAAGACCACTGATAATTTCCCTCAATCTGGGGCTCCAAGCAAGATTTCACCCCATGGGGTCAAAATGATCACAAGAACGGTGAGCAAACATTCCAGAACCACACGGGGGGACCTAGGCAGAGAGCTGGGACCAACGTAACAAATGCTACCATCAGTAACACAATACGCCGCCAGGGACTCAGATCCTGCAGTGCCAGACGTGACCCCTGCTTAAGCCAGTACATGTCCGGGCCCATCTGAAGTATGCTAGAGAGCATTTGGATGATCCAGAAGTGGATTGGGAGAATGTCATATGGTCAGATGAAACCAAAGTAGAACTGTTTGGAAGAAACACAACTCGTCGTGTTTGGAGGAGAGAGAATGCTGAGTTGCAACCAAAGAACACCATACCTACTGTGAAGCATGGGGGTGGCAACATCATTCATTGGGGCTGTTTCTCTGCAAAGGAACAGGACGACTGATCCGTGTACATGAAATAATGAATAGGGCCATGTATCGTGAGATTTTGAGTGCAAACTTCCTTCCATCAGCAAGGGCATTGAAGATGAAATGTGGCTGGGTCTTTCAGCATGACAATGATCTCAAACACACCGCCCGGGCAACGAAGGAGTGGCTTCGTAAGAAGCATTTCAAGGTCCTGGAGTGGCCTACCCAGTCTCCAGATCTCCACCCCATAGAAAACCTTTGGAGGGAGGTGAAAGTCCTTGTTGCCCAGCGACAGCCCCAAAACATCACTGCTCTAGAGGAGATCTGCATGCAGGAATGGGCCAACATACCAGCAACAGTGTGTGACAACCTTGTGAAGACTTACAGAAAACGTTTGACCTCTGTCATTGCCAACAAAGGATATATAACAAAGTATTGAGATGAACTTTTGATATTGATCAAATACTTATTTTCCACCACAATTTGCAAATAAATTATTTCCAAATCAGACAAAGTGATTGTCTGGATTTGTTTCCACATTTTGTCTCTCATAGTTGAGGTATACCTATGATGAAAATTACAGGCCTCTCTCATCTTCTTAAGTGGGAGAACTTGCACAATTGGTGGCTGACTAAATACTTTTTTTGCCCCACTGTATATATACAGTATATATATATATATATATATATATATATATATATATATTTTTTTTTTTTTTTAATTAATTAAAAAGATTCAAAATAAAAAGAAATATATAAATTGTATAAATACATGTTGAAAGTTAAAAAGCAACAAAGTATATACATATACAGAACAATACATATATATCAACAAGATTTGAAATCCAAATTCAATAAAATCCCAATAGTACATAATCTAATTGTACTATAAAAATTCCTTCAACTGACATTAAATTCTTATTGATGTTTCAATTTAATAAATTATTTGCTAATGACCATTATAAGATAAATTAAATTAAAGGAATGAACCAGGGAACTAAATGTAAAATTAAATGAGAAACGCTGCAAGATCTATATCTTTATTGAGACCGTTTGGATCCAATAGGATTCCCTACGTCTCAATTCAAGGGTTCTACTCCCCCCCCCTTTTCCTTGTTTTACCAGCTCTAATATCGTTCCTCTTAGACATTGGAGATCCTGATTATGTAAATTTTTATAGTGCACAGATAAATTATGTGACTTTAGGCCCTGTTTAATATTATTTATATTTATATGTGTGCGTGTCGTTATTTGTTAAGGGAATTAATGGGGATTTTTTTTTAAAGACAAAAAAATAGAGAATATACAGAAAGTTAACCTTAAATTCCACAAATCAGAAGTACTGATAAACTAATAAGGGCAAGCTATCTAAAACTAACTGGATTCCTTTTTAGATTGCTTCTATGAAATACATTTTTGCAAATTAAAAAAATAGAGTTTTCTGATGGATTTGAATGGTTTTGCTTAGGAAATAATAGGTTTCCTAATGTGACATGACTAATAAATAATTTATTAATTGGGGATATTTAATGATTCATAAATACAGTTTTCATTGGTGAATGGCATTGTCCTCAAATTACTGAGAATTTATTTCAATTTAGCTTGTTAAAAATGAATTGTTTAGGGGGCATGCCTAGGCGGCGGCCATGATAGGTCACAATATCTGTGGCTCCTACCCGGATCTGCTTAATCCGCTGATTATCGCAGCAGTTCTGCAACATTCATTATAATACACCTACCTCAGATATGAACAAAAAAAGAAACACAGAACCGAATGATAATAAATTTACAGAGTTTGTGACCGCTGAAGCCCAGATCTGGACAGTTGAGAACTTAGGTGGTGGCCTCTCTACTCAAAACCCTCTCCCATAAAGCGGGTTTAGTAAAGAATAGAATTCATCTGAAGCAAATACTAAAAATGGATGCTTTAGACGGATGGAAACAAAAGATGGCCCATTCCCTGAGCCTGGAGGAAGAGATAAGCAAACTTCTTGAAATAGCACAGTCTAAAGAAGGACTTCCATTGATAAACACAGTTCGCTTAACAACAGAACTAGATTGTAGGTCCGCGCCTATAAAGACAGGTCTACCTAACATAAAAATTTCCCTTTCCTACAACCAGATGTGTGATGCGAGCCCAGCTAACAAAAAAACTTCACTTACCCTAGAATCCCAACTGGAGGGCCATGTGGCCTTGGAAGCCTGGACCCACGATGTGAAGCCACCTATATTTGATGTGCTGTATGAAACCGAACATAAGAGGCAAGTGGAGGTACTCTCTGACCTAACAGGGGAGTTTGCTTACCCATATGATACCCGAGTGGCAGTTGAGGCCGATGCAGAGAAGCAGAGATTGACCCGCATTAGATCTACAAGATCTGAGATTCCTAATCTGTTCCCGGGGATCTATCCTATCCATCCAACCTTGACAACCAGAGCCAGAAGAAAAATGAGTGGAGAGGCCCTTACAGCTCATAAAAGTTGTAGCCTTGTGAAAATTTGACAATCACTAGTAATCAATCCATGGAACAAGTGTTCTTTGCAAGATGACCGACACAGAGTAGGCTGAGTAGGAATTGAAGTCCAATATTTATGACTCCAGGCCAGGACTGCTAGGCTTGAAAGAAACTAGGGTGAACCCCTATTACCATTACAGGACATCACTGTTAGAACAGGTCTGAGTGTAAGGTAAAAAGCTGTTATACACATTTTGACTATTTGTTTGAGGCATAAATAATATCTATAGATCGTTCATACTGTCCCACTTAGTCATTCTATTCCTATACATCATTTATACCTATTGGATTTAGTGGTATTAAGTGTCTTATGTCACCTAAATGTTTTTCTTTCTAGCTAAATTTTTTAGTCATTTAAATTAAAGTACCCATGTTATCTGTTATCTGTTTAACCCAAGCTAAACCTGTTTTGATCTATAGATATTGCATGTTATTATGATTCAGCAGGGAACATTTCCCCAACTGAGTCATTCTATTCCTATGCATCATTTATACCTATTGGACTTGGTGGTATTAAGCTTATTATTTCACCCTCATATCTATGTTTTCCCCTAACTAAGCTGCTCTTTAGTCATTCATAATACCCTTGTTATCTGTTATCAGATCCAAACCTGTTATGATCTATAGATATAGTATGTTATAATCATTCATCAATACATTTTTGCAATCAGTAGCCTTCATGTCCATATAAAAAATTGGAATTCCTATTTTTACTGTTTATAGTTAGAATATTAACATACAATCATAGTGCTAGCTGTTCACTGCACTTTTATTAATGGTTGGATATCCTCATATGAGTAAGATCAGATATGGTTGAACATCTAAATGTTAGCCAACAATGGGCAATATACGTAATGCTTTAAATTAATTCAATTGTAAACCTCTGATGGTACTATACACTAGTAGGTAGAACTCCACTTCTTTAATTGATATCCCATATCTGGGTTCAGCAGTATGCAGCACCTTACAGAATCTCATTTTTATTCTGAAATATTTTAAGACTGAAGGAAAGTTTGAAGCAGTCCAAGCTTAACCCTTAAATATGTATACATAGTGTACACTATTCTGCTTTATTTTAGGCTCTTGATTGCCACGCATTGTGAGTATAGATTTTTGAGGGGTCGTTCTAACTTTTGATAATCTAGTGGTGTGCTGTTTACGGCACAATTAAAATCCTATTTTAATGACCTCTAATATTAACATGGGCAGCCAATAGCCCGTATATAAGAATGTATGTTGTACTGAATTCTTACACTCTCCAATGTTTCTAAAATAGATTGTATACATATAGACACTGGGAAGCTTTTTACTCTAATGTATCTGCATTGACAACTGTGTATCTGCTGGCTTTAGATGATCATCTACAACTATATGTTATTATTTCCTCTTCTCTCTCTCTTTTTTTTGCTTTCTATTTTTTTTCTCATCTCTCTGTACATTGTAGTGATATTTTACTGTAAACCCTACCCCAACTGCTTATTCTAGATTATTATTAATGGTGGTTCCCTCATCATTACACCTTTCAATTTCAAAAAAGAAAATGGGTCCAAAAGTGGCCCTACTATTCTTTTTCCCTCATATCCCCCTCTCCAATTTTACCTGGTGGTCAGTGGTTAAAGAATGGCCAATATAGTTCAATAGGGGGAAACTACTTAATACTAAGTCTTGATATATAAAGGAATATACTTCATAAAATTATACCAAAAATGAGGTTTTTGAAATGTACATTTGACTCTTTATTATAAACATTAACATAACAATTTTATTTATGTACGATTATTCTATCATGCCATATGTTTTGGATTTCTGTTTATTTGGAACTGCGTGATCTTTGTACATGCAATGTTTAATCCTCAATAAAAAATTATTTAAAAAAAAAAAGAATTATTTTAAAAAAAGATTGGAATGCTGAGCTGAAAAAAACCCAAATATTAACAGACAGGCTGAGTAGTAAGATTGAAGTTATGCCATTTATTTATTTACTTTCCTCTTTATTTTTTGACCATTGCTTGTGTTGGTACTTGGATTGATATTTTCAGTGCAGCATTTTTTACTTTTATTGTTTTAATTGAATAGATTCATGTTCATATTTAGTACTTAGCATTTCCTTTTTATGACAATATCTTTTTTTTCTTATTAGAAAAATATGCTCACCACTGGTGCAATATGCTGGTTGACAATAATGGTCCCTTTGCTCCTTGTCATACATCTTTGAGTCCAGATATCTACATGCAGGTAAGCAACCTGTCCATTAAGTTTTACTTCATTGACACACACACTATGGGGCCTATTTACTAATGTGCGAGCGGACATGATACGATGTAGCGTATCATGTCCGCCGCACATCGATAAATACCGACAGCATACGATGTTGGCATTTATCATTGCACCAGCAGTTCTTGTGAATTGCTGGTGCAATACCGCCCCCTACAGATTCGCGGCCAGGGGGTGTCAATCAACCTGACCATATTGGATCGGGTTGATTTCCGGCGATCTCTGTCCGCCGCCTCAGAGCAGATGGACAGGTTATGAAGCAGCTTCATAACTTGTGTTTCTGGCGAGCCTGAAGGCTCGCCAGAAACACGGGGCATCAAGCTCCATACCGAGCTTGATAAATAGGCCCATATATATATAATATACATCATCTTTATTCTGATGCTGATTTAAATAGTTGTAATTCCTGCAAGCTATTCGTAAACAATGCTTTTCTGGTTTTTATTTTATGAAAATAAACAACAGAAGTTTCCTTTTTGTATCCCATTGTGGCTATGATTCCAACCTTCCTGAAATTCTCGATCAATAAAGAAAAAAAAAAAAAAAAAAAGGAATGAGCATTATTTTTTTTTATTATTGAAACAATCACAATGTTGCCAAGTCAAATGCAGCTGAGCTTTGTAAATCACATGCTATTCAATCTCAATTTCCTTACAACAGTACCTTTAACAACCAATATTGGCTGTTAATCACCAAAAACCCAACCAATAAATGAAAACATGACCAGACCACTCACGCTAATTTTTATGGTCCAGCATTTTCTCTTCTATTGACAGTCTCCTCTCCCTGCTTGTCACAACTGTCAATATCTAATACATGTTTTCTTAATGTTTTTACATTTAATTTATAGATATGACATGTCCAGCATAATTTGTATTTGGCACAATTCAATCGTTACCAAAAAGGTCTGGTTGCATTGTTGGCAGAGGCGAACACACAGTTTATCCAATGTGTTGTATGGGTTGATCTGTACGTGTTGAGCATTTTGGCTCTTAACTTCAATTTCTCCATTTCATTGCTGATATTTAATGAATATCTTATGGTCCGTAAACTCCAAACTCAATGCTGTGTATGCATCATATGGGTGTCTTTTCTATATGCTATCCAATCATTTTCTAATAGAAGAATGGTGTTATTGTTTGCATTGAGATCAACCAGATGCCGTAACAGGAGAACCAGGAACCAAAAATCAGCCAAAAAAATCTGATTAACTAGACTGGATTTGATTCCTTTAGTAGTTACTATCCTGTGCTCACAGATGAACAAATATTACAAACTATCATTTTAAATCAAGGGTTATAATTGTTCTTTTTATATTGTATGGGATATTTTCAACATCTTTCATTAAAGGGACATAAAAAAAATCTTTCAGAATTTAGATAAATCATTTGGTTTTAAACAACTTTCCAATTTACTTTTACTATCTAATTTGTTTTGTTCTCTTAATACCCTTTGTAGAAAAGGGATACCTAGGTAGTCTCAGGAGATGCTGATTGGTGGTTGCACATATATGCCGCTTTTATTGGCTTTCAGCTAGCTTACATTAGTGCATTGCTGCTTCTTTGACAAAGGATACCAAGAAGTGATGCAAATTAGATAATAGAAGTAAATTGGTAATATGTCTAAAACTGTATGATCTGTCTGAATCATGAAAGAGTTTTTTTTTTATTTCATGCCCCTTTAGAGCACAAGGTAAACTCCAGTGTATATTCTCTGCAAGTGAAATTGATATTTGTACAGATAAGCAGTTTTCAACATTACATTTAAGCAAAGTAATATCAGACTCTTTATTAAAAAAATAAATATGTTAAACCACCTTTCCTCCTTTAGAACTGCCTGTTTGATACATGCTCATGTAGAAGAGCTGAAGACTGCATGTGCGCTGCCCTTTCATCCTATGTGTTTGCTTGTGCTACTGTGGGCATTTTGCTTCCTGGATGGAGAGAACATGTCTGCCGTAAGTACTTCTGTCATTGAAGGGATACTAAGCCCACATTTTTTCTTTCATGACACAGATAGAGCAGGCAGTTTTAAGCAACTTTCTAATTTACTCCTATTATCCAATTTTAATCATTCTCTTGCTATCTTTATTTGAAAAACAAGAATGTAAATCTTAGGAGCCAGAACTTTTTTGGTTCTGCACCTGGGTTGCACTTGCTGATTGGTGGCTAAATGTAGCTACCTATCAGAAAAAGCTATCCAGGGTGCTGAACCAAAGACAGGCCAGCTCTTTAGCTTCGATTCCTGCTTTTTCAAATAAAGATAGCAGTAGAACAAAGAAAAATTGATAATAGGCGTAAATTAGAAAATTGCTTAAAATTGCATGCTCTATCCGAATCATGAAAGAAAGAAAAAAATTGGGTTTAGTGTCCATTTAAAGAAAGAATGAGTTAAGCAGATAATTTTGTTATGCATACTAGGGTTTAAGTTTTCTAAATCTAATTTAAATTAAATGGAATTTTTCATATAGAATAACCTATATGGATAATTTCAAATTTCAATTATGCTTAAACACAATAACCATAATATAAATACAACTACAGTTAATTCATAAATATAAAAAAGGTTTACCATATACTAAATATGTGCTTTTAAATGTTTTCTTTTGAAGAGGAATTTTGCTCTTTCACATTTGTAAAAATAGATTATTGTGTTTAAATTATTCCATACTTCTTCACATCATTGTGAGAAATTTTCAAAGTACGATAAAGGAGAAATTCATCAGAAAATTATTAACCACCGAATACAGATTTTATTTTGAGACTAATTATTCTTTGTTTAGCTACAAGCAAGTGTTCAGACTCAGCTACTATGAATAAATGGGACCCATAGGGTAGATTTATCAAGCAGCGGATGTTGCTTTCTAAGCCTATCATTTGAGGCTCCCCTGAAATGGAAGTTAAGAATCAGCGGTCTTAAGACTGCTGCTCATTAACTTCTCCGCCACCTAGAAGGATACGATTGGGATGATTGACGGCCCCTGCTAGTGGCAGATTGGCCGCAAATTAAATGGGGGCGGCAATGCACAAGCAATGATAAATGCCGACAGTGACTGCTGTCGGCATTTAGCGAGGTCGAGTGGACATGATTCTCTACAGCCAATAATGTCCGCTCAACCTTTGATAAATCTACCCCATAGTCTTTGTCATTTACTGAAATGTAAACTGAGCTATATTAACTTGGCAAATAATAAAAGTATACATATATATATATATATATATATATATATAGCCCCCATTTATCAAATTGCATGCAGGCAAGGTTCTCAAAAAGGAAACCTGTCCACACTGCTTTGGGCCTCCAGAGCAGCTTTGGCTGCTTGAATTTAAAGGGACATGAAACCCAACATGTCATAATTCAGATAGAGAATACATTTTAAAACAAAAATCCAATTTACTTCTATTATTTAATTTGCTTAATTCTAAAGATATCCTTTGTTGAGGAAATAGCAATGCATGTGGTTGAGCCAATCACACGAGGCACCTATGTGCAGCCACCAATCTTCAGTTACTGAGCCTATTTAGATATCATTTTCAACAAAGGTCATCAATAGAATGAAGCAAATTAGATAATAGAAAGAAATTGGAAAGTTGTTTAAAATCGTATGCTCTTTCTAAATCATGAAATAAAAAAATGTGTCCCTTTAACAATAACCAACCAAAGCAAAAAAAGAAAATTGACAAAATCCAGGCAAAACAATTATTATAATACATTTTTTATAATAAATGTATTAAATAATTATTTATACAGATTTCTCTATAAGTGGAACTGTAGCAGTTTGAAAATTGAGTACCAGTGAAGGATACAGAGATTTCTTGGCTTGTAACATTTTTATTATTTAAAACTCAAGGTGAAGAGAGCTAGAGATCCGTTCCATCAAGGTTTGTCCATTGTCTCAGAAATAACCTCTTTAAAAAAAAGGGGGGACTTGAAACCCTAAATTTGTCTTTTATAATACATATAGGGCATGTCATTTTAAACAACTTTCCAATTTTCTTCTATTATTAAATTTTCTTCGTTTTCGAGGTATCCTTTGTTGAAAAGTAATTAGGTCATCTCAAGAGCGTGCACGTGTCTGCAATACTATATGGCAGCAGTTTTGCAATAAAGTTATACATTTGCAAGATCACTAGCTGACAGCATTTTTTCCTATCATGTAGTGCTCGAGACGTGCACTCTACCTATCTAGATATATATTCTACAAAGAATATCAGAAAGAAGCAAATTTGATAACATAAGTAAATTGGACACGTTTGTAAAGCTGTGTGCTCTGTCTCAATCACAAAAGAAAAATTGCGGGTTCACTGTGCCTTTTACTAAAAAGTAATCCATTGTTTCTAATGTATATAATTAATCAGCAAGTGTCTTGGACTTTTGGTAGAGATTCAGACGAGCAACAGAAACCGTACTATGACACCAAACACCAATCTAAACTGCTCTATGAAACCTTGAGAAACTTAATGTAATTGTTTTCCTCATATGACAGAAGCCCAGACAAGTGATTGTCTAGATAACAAAAAAGCTAATTCAACAAACATCCTAGACAGTAATGTAGAAATCATTTTGGAATGATTAAAAAATAACCTACATTGGGCAACATTACCAGTCGCATGGCGAATCAGTTTGCGAAAACACAGCTCTGTTATGGCTTTTTTGCATTTGGGATTGCGCCTTTGGGATAACTTATTTCGCTTGTGCGTTAAGCCACGTAATCCAAACAGCCAATTCGCATATGCGTTAAAGTTTTCCCCATAGAAGCCAATGGAGAAGACAAATAGAAAAACAAAAACACTAAACCCCTAATCCATTGTGCAAAGCTTATGACGTATTCTCCTTGAAAAGTGTATATGAAAATGCGAATATTTCATATTGCGAAAATGTTTTATTTATTTATCAATAAATATTTCTCTATATATGTGTTGATTTTTGGACTGATATATCTATTTTTTTGCGAGATATGTATATAAATATTTATATGTCTAGATATCTCAAGATCTATATGGGAATATTGGTTTGCAAATACATCTGAGATATTGTTTAATGTGCATAAGATTGTAATGTGAAATCATTATCTCCATAGTCTCTATACATATAAAAAGCCATGTTTCTCTATGTATGTGTTTGTATGTCAATGTAAAATCCCTGCGTCAGCTTTTTTTTTTCTTACACAAGATCTATCTTTAAGCCCTTATAACTTTTGTGTGCAATATTTTTTTTAAAATAATTTTTATTAGACAGTGTTAATATGAATGTAAGGGGCATATTTATCAAAGTGCGAGCGGACATGATACGATGTAGTGTATCATGTCCGCTGCACATCGATAAATGCCAACAGCATTGACCGTCAGCATTTATCATTGCACAAGCGGTTCACCAGAACTGCTTGTGCAATACTGCCCCCTGCAGATTCGTGGGCCAATCGGCCGCTAGCAGGGGGTGTCAATCAACCCAATAGTACTCGATCGGGTTGATTTCTGTCCGCCGCCTCAGGGCAGACGGACAAGTTATAGAGCAGCAGTCTTTAGAAAACATGAGCAGCGGTCTTTAGAAACAAGGGGCATCACGCTCCATTCAGGGCTTTATAATTCAGCCCCTTAGTGTACTTTGTAATGCATTTTTGAAATGTTTCATGGAGCTTTTATGTTGCCGAAAACTGTGAACTACAGCTCTTCGAGTGCGGAAAGGATTGGAAACTCAAAATGCACAACTTTTAATCTTGCCCATTGAGTGGAATTCGTATCAAAATAAGCGAAAGTAGTGTTTTAGACTCCTTCACTGTCAAAGAGGGTATTGAAGAAGGTTCAGGCAGTGGAAGAATGGAGAAGGATTGGAAGGAATAGAAAGGGCAGAGATTTTGGAGCAGCTAATTTGTATGACTAGGTTTGGTCTATTTCCAATTGCAGCATGGTTTTCATTATCTTGTGCCAATAGTAGGGATGGGCGAATGTGTAAATTTCCAAATTTGAATGTTAGAACGAATATTATTACTGAAATTTGAATTATAAATCTGAATGTTGATAAGAACGAATATTCTTAAAAATTCTATAATCGAATGCTATTTCCAGTTTTCGAATGTCACTTTCGAATTTGAATGTTAATAATTATATTGAATCTCCACATTCGAAATTTGAAATTTAACATTCTATTTAACAAATACTATTCAGAAGTTCAATAGTTCATGTGGTAGGGAGGGAATCTAGTAAATTGATACATAATAGATACAAATATATCATTTCAAATGTTTCTATATAGAATATTGCATAATTCGAATATTGCATTTAAAGAAAGCATTAGAAATACTATTACAAATATCAAATGAAAATTTTCTAAATGAATATTTTCGAATGTAATCGTAAATTTCGAAACCGAACTTTCGAAAATCGAATGTTAGAATGTTATGTAAACATTCAAAATTTGATTAGAACGAACGAATGTGTTAAAATTTGTTTAATTTTTCGAATGTTGCGAAACATTCGCCCATCCCTAGCCAATAGCTGCTGTTAATAGCCTTTCCCAACTCTACATAATTTATAATTTATATTGCTGGCTTGTGCAATCTCTAAAGGTCCTCCTAAGGATTGTTCAATGTTAAACCCTTGCTTGTAACTGTTGATTGCTTGAATTAATATATTTAAAACATTGCAGTTCTGTAATCATCCTCAGTGACTGGAAAAGGGTAAAATTTGGAGTGGATTGGTTTATTTATTTTTTTGAGTTGCTACTTGTTTAAAAATTTACTTTTCCCCATCTCTTAGGGGCCCATTTATCAAAGGGCTTGCGGACCTGATCCGACACTGCGGATCAGGTCCGCAAGACCTCGCTAAATGCGGAGAGCAATACGCTCTCCACATTTAACATTGCACCAGCAGCTCACAAGAGCTGCTGGTGCAACGCCGCCCCCTGCTGACTCGCGGCCAATCGGCCGCCAGCAGGGAGCTGTCAATCAACCCGATCGTATTCGATCGGGTTGATTTCCGGCGGTTCCTGTCCGCCTGCTCAGAGCAGGCGGACAGGGTTATGAAGCAGCGGTCTTTAGACCGCTGCTTCATAACTTGTGTTTCTGGCGAGTCTGAAGACTCGCCAGAAACACGGCCCTTCAAGCTCCATACGGAGCTTGATAAATGGGCCTGTGAGTATCCAAAACAACTAGACAGACATACAGCAAAAAAAAAAAAAAAAAAAAAAAGAATCTTGGCATGCAGATAAATTGTATTGTCTATTAAAGGGATACTAAACCACATTTTTTTCTTTCATGATTCAGATAGAGCATGCAATTTTCAGCAACTTTCTAATTTGTAATATTATCAATTTGTCGTTCTCTTGCTATCTTCATTTGAAAAGCAGGAATGTAAAGCTTAGGAGACAACCCATTTTAGGTTCAGCACCCTGGATAGCACTTGCTTATTGGTGGCTACATTTAGCCACCAATTAGCAAGCATAACTCTGGTTCTGAACCAAAAATGGACCGGCTCCTAAGCTTTACATTCCTGCTTTTTAAATTAGAAAGTTGCTTAAAATTGCATGCGCTATCTGAATCATTAAAGAAAAAACTGGTTTAAATATCCCTTTAACTGCTATTTTTCTTGATGAAAAAAAAAACTTACAAGAATTGAAGCCAAAAATGAGCAGTGGTTGCTCAGATGTAAAGGTTTAAAATCGGCTGAAATGCTCTATAGTCCCAGAAATGTGTATGCCCTCTATTTAGTGTCGTAGTGGTGAATGCTCAAGCAACTATGTCTTGTTGCACAATAAAAATAGCTAAGAATTTCAATGAACTGTTAATGATATAGTTTGAGTTCCTAATCAAACATTACAAAATATGGATATTCCAAAATTAATCACCTCCCCTCAGAATTCAGTGCAAAATATTCTTTGATAAAGGAATTTAATTTTGTATAGTTTTGATCACCATTGAATATTGAGTATACTATCTATATCTATCTATCTATCTATCTATCTATCTATCTATCTATCCACACACACATACATATTTATTCAGTAATGCCTTGTAGCATTATGCCACACTTTCACATCATGTTATATTTGTTTTCTTCCATTACTGCCTTAAAAAGTACGGTATGTTTATAGTATTAACACTGGACATATGGTTAAATGCTATGAAATAAATATAATATTTTAATATTGCTTTTTTTTTTTTAGAAACCTACACAGAGTTTTGCCCACCCTCATTTGTTTATAGTTACACTGTGGTATCTTGTATACCTACTTGTCATTCACTCGCTGAGCCAGATAAAGCATACAACTTCACTTTTGTTCCTGTTGATGGTTGTGTTTGTCCAAAGGACACATATCTTAATGACAAAGGATTGTGTGTGAAAAAAGAAGACTGCCCTTGTTATTATAAGGATGTCTCAATACCTCCCAACAGCGAACTGCTAGCAGGAAGGTGGAAATGGTAAGATGATTTTCTTTATAGTACATATGCCAGGATTTCCTTAAAAAAAAACAACACGTTTTGTTTTTTTCATAACTTATTATAATGGGGATATAAAGTTAATTGATTGAACCTTTTAAGGACCGGGAATTAAAAATAAAAAATAAAAAACTTGCTCAAAATACCAGAGAATTGTAGCATTCTTGCTATCACTCCATTTAAGCAAAAATAGAACTTTTTGTTCTTAGCTATCAAAACTACTGTGTATATATATTTTTTAGTAGACAGCCCAAGGTATTGATCTAGGCCCATTTTTACATATTGCATGCCACTGTTTCGCTGCCAAATGCGATCATATTAAAAAAATGTAACTTCTTGTTTCTCACTGAAATTATTTACATACCGCCTGTGCAGTCATGACACAAATGGTTATAAAAGCTTCGCTGGGATCCCTTTTGTTTAGAAATAGCATACATGCATGACTTTGCCATTGTTTTTTGGCATTTAGAAGGTCGCTAATTGCAGCTGAGCACCACATTTGAAATTCCTGGAGGTGAAGGGGTTAATCAGTTAGCTTGTAAGGTTAATTTTTGCTTTAGTTTAGAGAGTACCCTTCCACCTGACACCTCCCAGCCCCTGATCCCTTTCAAACAGCTCTCTTCCTTCTCCCAGTGGTCGTCACCATCTTAGATACATGCAGACAGTCTGCCAGTATCCAGTTTTAGGGCAGTATTAGTTTATTTTTAAACCCTCCCACCTCCCTGATCCCTCCCAACAAGCTCTCTAACCCTCCCCCATGAAGCCACCATATTAGGTACTGGCAGCTGTCTGCCAGTACCAAGTTCATAGAAATGGTCTTGTTGTTTTAAATTATGTCTTAATAAAAAAAAATCTATAGTGTAGCGATCTCCCATCAGCCTCCCTCCTAAGCCCCCTGTTATGACATGTCTCTGTAACGTAGATGCCCATCCTTTACCAAATTTATTTTCTGTAGCATAAGGAACACTCCCCTTCCTCCACTCCCTCCAGCGATGTGCAACCCACCTGCCTGCCTCCCTCCCTCTTAACCCTCCCAAACCACCCACAGCATCACTGCAAACTGATACAGACAGTGACACGATACGTTTTTCCTTACTATATGAAGGCAGATGCTGTCTGCTCCTTGCTGCCCTCTCCTCTGTCAAAACTGACAGCGAGGACAGCAGCATGAGCCAGACTGTTGGACGTAGGTACGCTAGGCAAAGTACTCTGTGACATAGTACCTACATCCATTTGGCTTAAGGGGCTAAATCCCATGCACTTTAATTGGAGATTGGAGATTTGCCCCCTCTTATGCCAACCTGTTTATGAGTTTGTGGGAACTGTTCCACGTCTATGGAGATAGTAATCCATACACTAACCGCATTAAGTTTTTCCATAGATATATAGACGAGTTGGTCTTTATTTTGAGTGGTACAGCTATAGAGGTGGAGGATTTTGTGTTGTACTTAAACAATAATGAATTAGGCCTGCAGTTTACTTATAAAGTCAGTCCTAAAGAAGTGACTTATTTGGATGTAGTTCTAAGAGGTGATTCAGTAAAAAGTAACATTGTAAGTGAGCTGTACCGAAAGCTACTACAGTAAAATATTAACTTGCATGCTAAAAGTGCTCACCCAAAACATGCAGGCTTTGGCCTTATAAAAGGAGAATACATAAGTTTGAAACGTAATTGCTCAGAGCACAAAACCTTTTTGAAAGAAAGTCAAGTACTGAAGGAAAGGTTTCTTGAAAGAGGCTATAATCAGGAAGTTATAGATAGAGCATTCACACAAGTCAAAGATGTAGATAGGAATGATTTGCTGTTGGATCTCAGGGCACCAAGAAGAACACATAATAGAGATAAACTTACTTTTGTAACCACATATAGTAGTCAATATGGACAAATAATGAACAACGATTTATATGATATTTTCAAGAAGGAGTGCTGTTTTGTCCCCAAGCGTAACCGCACTTTAGGGAATTACCTTTCTCCCAGTATGGTTAACACAAGAAATAAGGGTACAGGCAATTGGCTCAGTTGTAAGGGACACCATACATGTGGCGCCGTCAATTATAAAGCTTGTGGACATGCTTTGGTGGCAAGACAGTTCCAATCTCAAGTGACACAAAAGGTATATGACATTTCAAGCTGTACAAATTGCAAAACAAACTATGTAGTCTACCTGGCTCAGTGCATGGAGTATAAGAAGCAATATGTAGGGATGACCACCAGGGAGGTTAGAGTGAGAATAAGAAAACATTTGAATGATATCTCCACCTCTACACCTTGCTCAGCTTTGGCAGCACACTTTATAGAAAGACATAAGGGCCAAGTGGAATCATGTAACTGGCTGGTGATTGACAAAGTAAGAATGCCAGAGAGAGGGGGTAAAATTGATAACCTGCTGTCCAGAAGGAACGCATTCTGGATATTCATGCTACAAACCAGATTGCCCCAGGGATTTAATACAGATGCAGACATAATCAATATCTCTATTTAGCATGTCTTTTAGTTCGGGTCACATACTCATGTAATTTGTCTTTTAAATCCACAATTCGGAGGCCCAATAAGGGTTATGGAGAAAAATAATAATGTATACACCTTATTTGGTATAGGATAGAGGGTTAACTGAGCAGTTATCACGGTTTACCATGTGACCATACTGTGAACCTATCAGAATAGCTGAGGACCTTTAAAGAGTTGAAGGTGTGTAACTAAATTTAGGCTTCTGATGACGGCATAAGCCGAAACGTGTTTAGCTATTCATCCTCACTTGAAAGTGTTTTTATAATATTTTATGTCCATATCAGAATAAAAGATTTCTGAGCGCATCCACCTGAGCACCACTTATTTTTTGCTTTTTTAAATTGGAGATGGTGCCTTAAGTCCTTAAAATTATGACTAGCTAATTTAAATGGCGTTATATATTAGATGTAGCTAATATGGGCTTCATTACTTGTAGGAACTATTGATGTAAAATTATACATTCTAATCATCCCATAAGGTAGCCATGAAGTTTAAAATGTCATGTAATTTACTTCTGTACTCTACCTACTGATCGATCGATAGATAGATAGATAGATAGATAGATAGATAGAGGCAGACAGAGAGATACATACTGTAGATAAATGGACAGATAGATAAACTTGTGAATTTAGCTATCAGAATTAGTATTTTACGAGTATCAAGCTGTGACTCAATGGCAAATGTGATCCTAAATCAGATGATAGATAGATAGATAGATAGATAGATAGATAGATAGACATACATACATACAGACAGACAATTTAGTGGTGTTACTAACTTGGTGACTTTTTCTTTCTTTTTTAGTGTCTGCATAAAAGGAAGACTAGATTGTAATGAAGTATTTACAGGTAATTGTCAACTTTCAAATGCATTCACCCATATAAATGCCTTGTAGTGTGTGTTTTTTTAATTTTTATTGAGGTTCATTTTCAGGCAAGCATACAGGAAATGTATAAACACTATACAGAGAAAGATAACTGCAAAGTACATATCCATTATGAGTCCAGAAAGAGATGTAGTGTATAGTTACATTACTTAGTGTAAATTTAGAAGGTACATCTTTTGCCATTAAAACTATATACCCGCTGAATGGTTTAAGAGGTCACTCTTGGGCCCCACAACAAGGTACCATATTTACAGCTATAGCAGGTAGTCTCAGATGTGAGGAGACCACCTTTGGATCTCGAATAAGTAACCTCATTTTACTTTTGTTTTGGTAGGTAAACTGTCAAGAACTATATATATATATATATATATATACTATACAATTGTAAACAATCACACAAAAATAACTAAACCATTAAGTAAAATCTAAAAAACATATGGAAGGGATATTGTGAGATCATACAGAGGTGCATGGACCCCTAACTTGTATACTAAACCTCTGGCAGTTCTTAAGCCACATAAAATATTGTTGTCCATACCTATAATATTCGGATTAGTTATTAAAAAAAAATAGAAATCAGGGAGAAATATACAATGGACTATCCGAATGTAGATATGCTTAACTTAATTAGGGACTGGACAATTAGCCATATATGTGCAATCTTCAGGCCTACGGAAATATTATATGGGTGTTAAGGAGAGTGTAAGTCTGCCACAGAAGCATGGGCCCAATAACCTGTGGCCATAGACTTAGTATGACAATCTTTGTTCAATTAGACAATTTAACTATCATATTGAGACGGGTAGTGGCAGTTAGCTTTCATTATCCTATCTAAGGGATTGCCTAGGTGCGGTGTATAGGAAAGTAAATCCTGCTCCAGGACTATGGATAATATCCATAGCCCCTTATTCCATAACCAAGGTCACAACCAAAAAAAAAAAAAAAAAAGAAAGATACATTAGGTCATTTCCTTACCTAATTATAGATGTGCAACTGCACATAGTTTTGTCTATGGAACTTTAAAATTAAGGAGTCTTGTCTTTATTAACCTAGTTGTTTGCCAGTCTTACTAAGTTACTGTACATTAAAGTATAACCCCTTGTGAAAATGACGAAATTATAGTACAAAATACACAACTATATTGTTATACACAGAGTGTCCTATCAACTCTATTAAACAATAACCATTACCATAAATAATATAACTTGCAGGTTATGTATTAAAATATATGCCATAGCTATATATTCTAGCCCACAAGATATTTAAAGAAATATATTGATTAATCCAACAATTAGGAGATTTCTGCATGTAATATATAGGAGCAACTACGGTATGGAACTAAAAATAAAAAATATGTTGGTTTTTAGTTAGGGTCTCACATTGTATAAAATATAGGAGATCTGGTTAAAGTCTATAAAGACTAACATATGGGACATTCAAAGCAAGAGGTAACCAGGTACCCTGTTGTAAAGATCTCACACAATTATGGTGTTTAGCCAATACCGGACTTAGATATCCACACACTGCTTGGTAAGTTCGGTTCTACATTAGAGTCACTAGACTGTCCCCAGGCTTGGTTGGACTCTCTCGCAAAGGCTGCTTTCTGACCCGGTGGCACCGGGCCTCCACTTGAGCTACAAGGAGCTTCCCCAGACTGGCGGGACAAATCAGGGTGAGTAGAGGTAGCCTTTGGTATGAGTCATTACTTCAATGTCATTCGGCTCCACAGAAACATCCGTGGCCATCTTCACTTGTATACAAGCTCCAGTATTAGAACAAGTCTCGTCTCTGTAACTCCTCGTCCATTTGGCACATCCCGACATGGTCATCTCATGCACTTCAGCCCCAGTGACAGGCTCGGTTTGATCCCTGGCAGTCTGGGTCTCCTGCGGTGTTTGGAACAGAGGGTCAAGCGGTTCAGAGTTGTCCCCAATAGAGGATCCCTCCTCAGAAAATGAAATGTTAGGTGAGAGGTTGCCATCTTTTTTGACCCCACATGCCGCAAAACTCTTCTCAATTACCAGAGAGAGCTTGGCGAACTTTTTCCTCCATTAGTTTGCTCACCTCCTTTAAAATTATATGCAGGTTCCCTTTCATGATTATTATGATTTAGTTCGCTGCCTAAGTTTGACAGCATTACCGGGGTGGGGGGGGTTATTGGACTTTTGTAATGCCGTCTCCAAAGTTCCAACAGTCTAGACCAGGTCAAAAGTGGATGTCGCTCGAGCAAATCAGTATCATTTGTTGGAGCAGAGCTTTATACGTTCAGAAATGTCAATTGTAGATTGGGATTCTTAATATTTCTTAAGATAAATGACAGATTGTCAAACTTCCACTCGCAGCTTCTGGTATATCAGCCTAGCATGGCTGCTGCCCGGACACGCCCCCTGTGTAACCATTATGTTCTAAAGCCCTACACAGCAATAAATGGCATATAACATAATATAGAGTAATATGTGG